>NW_009931308.1:270201-305449 GCF_000696875.1 Nestor notabilis | reverse complement strand
CCACTTTCACCCTTGCCCTTCCCCTTTCCTTTTGCCTTTTCCCTTTTTCCTTTCGCTTTCTTTCCTCCTTTCTTACTGTGGGACCCTGACTGGAGGCACAGGGTGAGGTGATGATCAAGGGTTACCCCTGATGAGGCTGCAGGGACAAGTCCGGCCCCTGCAGACAGAGGCCATCCGAGGGATGGATTTCCCAGCCTCACTGAGACCCCAGGTCCTCCAGACATTCCTGTGCAGCCTCCATTCAAGGAGGAGTGGGGGTGTCACCCAGCGCCCTGAGCACCCCATCTCATCCGGCAGCAGCTGTGGATGGTGGGGAGGAGGCTGCTGGTTTGGGGGTGCCCGGCCAGCTCAGGGTGCAGGGTCCCTCCCCAGTGAAGGGCTCCAGGTTACACCAAATTCACCCCCAGCTCTTGTACATGAATTGCAGGGAACCCTCGTGGTGAAGGAAGCCAGGGCCTCCTGCTGTCGGGGTCGCTTGCGAGCAGTGCTTGGACGGAGCTTATTCCTCCTAATTGGGCTGATTCCGGTAATTTGCGCCCGGCCATTTTGGAGCGTTGTTTGTTTGCATTCCCTCAGCTCGCTCATTTTGTGCACTAATTAGGTAATTTCCCACATAACTTGGCCGCCTCCCCCTGCTCCTGCTCCCTGCAAGGTCTGTCCAGCAGCACCCACTCTGTGTCCCTAGGGATGCTGGGGGTTGATGTCCCATTCCCAGCTGCTGTCCGGGAATGCAGCTCCCATGCAGCCAGTGGCCATGGTGCTTTCCCCCTGGGCAGTAGGATTCAGTTTGGAAAGCTCAAGGAGCCACCAGTAATGCTGTGTTTGAAGGAAGGGGTGGAAGGATTTTCCACAGTCTGTGCTTGCTACTCCCAGTGCTCTCCTGTGCCCTCTCTGCTTATCCAAGCCTTGGGCTTCCAAACACAAACCCTCCGTGGGACCTTCCCTCCTTATCGCCCTGCCTGGGATGATGCGCTTATAGCTCTGCTGCTAAAAGGACAGCAAAACCTCCTCCTGGAATCTAGGCTGTGCTTCGAGCTCAAAGCTCCTGCAAGAACCATCCTGTTCCCTTGAGCCCAATCCACCCTGCTCATGGGCACAGCTCTCACCATTGGTGGAGAGGACCCATTTCTGCTCAAGTACCACCTCTGGCACACCCATGGGAGATAGACAAGCAAGACAGCTCCTCTTCAATCCCTCACCTGGGGGTTGCTATTTTGTTTGCAACCCCAGATTACCGCCAAGAAATCCAACAACCCCATACATAGGTTGCCCATCCCGAGCAGCGTCTCCCGCTGGCTGAGGATGCCCAGTGCCTGCCTGGCAGAGTGATGGTCGTGTGTATGGAGTTCGTGGACTGGCATCAGAAGGGCCGGCACACCAGCATACCTCCGGGCACAGCCACCTCGTAAAACAGGCTTTTTAATTAACCGTAGGAATAAAGCCGTGGACAGTCCGTAACCATGGTGATGCAGAGCCAATCCCAAAGGATCCCCAGCCAGCTGGAATATTTGCTGGATGGCAAAGCTTCAGACCAACGTTTAATGGTGTTCGACTCTATTCGGGGAAACAATTACATGCTCCATTTTCAATGTAGTCAGCTGAACAATAGATTAAATGAAGCAATTTAGACAGAGGCTTCTCTGCCGCCGCCTGGCCCATGGGGCTGCTCCTCTGCCACGCTGGACCACTTCCTTTGGAGAGCAGCTGTGGGGAAATGCTGGTGTTGCCCATGGCGAGAGTTGCCCTAGTGCGGTGGGGAGAGGTCCTTGCAATCGTGGTGGCCCCAGCGCATTCCTCCTGGGCTTCCTTGTTTGGCCTTGGCCCACCCTACTCTCATCTCCTCTCTGGCCATACCACTGTTGGATGGTTGAAACGACTACAGAAGCCACCATAGCTGTCTGCTTAACTTTGCAGAACTGGAGTAGGAGGTCTCCTTTGCTGATTTTCTCCAAGCTCACTGTCTCAGCCCCTGCAGACTGCTCTCTCCCCATGCTGGTGGAGCCACACAGCCAGTGCTGGCACAGCTGATGCTCCGCTCCCTTCCTCAGCCGGCTGCCTGCTATTGCCCTTCCTCCTCCATGACACACGTCTCTCTGTTTCTCACCTCCCTTTTCTCAGAGCTCACTTCCTCAGCTCCATGACCTCCTTTCTTGTTCAGGAATAGCCTGTTCCCGTGCTGGTGTGTCATCACCATTGCACAGAAACCACCTCATGGAAAGGAGACACGCTGTCGAGAGAAATGCCTTTTAAGGCATGCTGGGGTTTAATTAATTGCTGTCTTTATTTTACTAGTATAAAAAAAATGCAGGTCTTTTAAATATTTTCTAAGATGACATCAGTGTCTTCGGTTTAGTTTGGATTTTATTATTGTTATTATTTTAGCTATTCAAAGAATGTGAGGAGTAATGGAGGTTAGTGACTCCTTCCCTGCTGCCACGCCCTGCTTAGGCTTGTTTTTCCTTTTCCCTGACCTTAGCACATCCACAGGCACGACAACCAACTCCAACTTTCTATATTATGTCCTTTTTCTGCAAGTAATTGGCTTACTCCCTTGGTGGCTCATTTTATCAAGCCCAATCTGATACTCTCAGCAGCCTTCCTCCTCTGCCATGTGCTGCAAGGTTTATTAGTCCCCTCCTCTTCCTCAGCTTGCTGTGGAAGCTCATCTCAGCCACTTCACCTCTGGTTTTATAACTATGGATAAGGCTAACAGTTTAATGGACAAGCCCATTCTTGCACAATTACTCCATGAAAACACTTCTTGGATTCAGGATTGGTGTTTGCCTGGCAGTTGAAAAGCAGAGGAGTTTTTTTTGGTGCCCATCTCAAGACCTTTTAAAGCCATCTGTCAGGAGGATAAGCATACAGAATTGATTGCTTTCTAAGTGCCATCAGGTTGGGCTCACAAAATCACTGGTTGTTCTTGAAAATGTAGGCTGTTATTCTTCTGCCAGTGACTCAACTAAGACTCAGCTCTAATGGAAGAGTTATTTCGTCAATCTAGCAAAACTAGGGTTACTCAAACTAGGGTTACTCAACTAGATATTTATCCCCATGAGAAGAGCTCTTCCTCCTCACTCACCCTTTTCTGCCTCTTGTCAAAGTGAAATCAAGGGCTTATTTCAGGTTCCAGCGTGTACCATCTTGAAGAGAAAGGTTTGTCTCTAGGGCAGGAGGAACCCATCCAACAGCCACCTCCTCATCTTCCTCCTCTGACTCTCCCCTTTCTTTATCTGACTGTGGACCTCTGGCACCACCACACTCCTGTGCCTTGCAAAGGACCTTAAAAAGAAAGCAAAAAGCAGCATTTCTGAGGTTTTACTGCTGCTGCTACTCCCTGGCCTGAGCTCTGCCTGGGGATGGTGGCACTGAAGGGGATATAGGAGGGAGCCCCAGCCCTCCACATAACCTGGTTCTGGTGTGAACCCCTAAGTGTGACCACACCAAAAAAGAGTTTGGCCTCGCTTTCCATTCATGGAGTTCATCAGTAGGGGACAAAAGAGAAAAAGAGAGGGAAGAGCCAGGTTGTGCTTGAGAACAAACTGTTGATTGGTATTTTCCATGAGGCATCAGCAGTTCCTTAAAGAGGACAAAACCAGAGGGACTTTACAGAGAAATCCTTGTAGGGGCTCCACTGGTATAATTAGTTTCTATATTTGACCGATGTAAAAGTTTATCTTTAAGTCTCTTGTATTTTTTAAATATGACATCAGTGTCTTCGGCTTTGTTTTGATTGTTCTTAACTACCAGGTTTTATTATTATTATTTTTTTTAAACTACTAAAAAAAAAAAGTAGAATATTTACTCTGGGCATAAAAGTCCCCCTGAATTCCGATATCTTTGGCAAAGAAGTGGCTGGTCCCATTTGTTTTGCATGTGATAAATGCTCCTGCTGCCATGTTACTCCCACCACAAATTCAACGATTGTTTAATTTTCAGCTCAATTTTTAAAAACCTAAATGTTCTGAGCCGAGTTAATGTTATATTAATTTTTTAAACCAGCAAGGCAAACTGGCTTGTAACATAAATATTTTACCAACCATTTATAAATATCGTGGCTGCTAAAAAACCAACAGAGTTGGTCAAAAAGCTTCAGAGGCTCAGTGCTCAGTGTGAATGGTGCCGGCAGCAGCGTGGTCAACAGGATGGAGGGAGCTGGAGCGGGAGATGGTGGTGGCAGCTTGGACCCACTGGAAGGTTTTCAGATCTGGAGGAGTTTTGTTCCTGTTTCTCCCCAGTTGATCTGGTTTTTGGAGCTGAATGTGGGGAAAACTGTGTTGCAGATGCTCCCGACTGTGGGGAAATCTGTTCTCAACTTGCTTCCATCTTGATCCTGCCAGACCATGGGCTGGATCCTATACACACTGCTGGGATGGGCACGTTGCTTGGCACAGCAGACAGACACACCATGTCTCATTTCTGCAGGGGCTGGTCCTCTGACCCTAACCTGGGGACTGAACAAATTCTTCTCCTGTTGATGCTGGATTTCTTTTTGCTTGGAGCAGCAGTGCTGACAGCTGTCAGGATAGTGGCAGCAACCCTCAGTGCTGTGCTCACCTCAGGACCTTCCAGTATGACCGGTGAAGGGCTGGGGAGGGATGCAGATGAACTGGAAATCTTGCACAAAATCAAATCAAATTCCCAGTGTAGTTTTGAGACCAGTGTTTCCAGCTGGAAAACCTACAGGTGACCAGGGCTTACCTTGTCTCTTCTGGGAACCTAAAAGGCTGGAGTCAGGAGAAGACCCAGGGAGGGAAACTGACTTTATAAAATTCACTTTCAAACAAGTGAAAACAGTGTTAAACAAACATGTAGCCTTTTGTAAGGGGGGATAATCCCTCCATTTAGATGTTAACATTAAGGAGTTATAACAAGGCTTTAGCTGTTTTCTCTTCAGAGCAGGAACAGTAATTCTGTAAGTACATCTTGGGAAGGTTTCCAAAGGGTTCGGAAGTGACAGTAATAAAACTGGACAGGTACCTTTGAGTGCAAGCACAGTATGTAACAGTCACTAGCCCACGCAGACCTGGCCATGCAACCATCCTGGGCATCAGTGATGGGCTTCTCTTCTTGCTGTGGGAGCAGAGCAAGGGAAAGATGCTACAAGGAGGAAGAATAATAATAGCAGAAAAGGGGAGGGGATGGGATGGAATGGGATAGGATGGGATGCCTCTTCTCCAGCAAGCTGAGTTCTGGGTGGGCTTGTGGAAATGCTGGGAGGTGTGGCATGTGTGGTGGTGACAGGAGCACAACAGGAATGGTACAGAGCCTTTGGAGTTTGACTAGCTGAATCAAAGAAGCCAAACCTCTGTCCCTGGCCCTCTGGCTGCTTTCCTTGAGCTGGAAGCCAAGCTGACAGTTTGCTCCCTCCCTTCTGAAATGACACAAGGGTGGCAGAGCTATTTCCTCTTCAGATTGGGTGATTTTGTGGCAGTTTGCATGTTTCCCACTTTGCTTCGGCTGGGAGCCAGCCTGAAAGAGATCCCCATCTTTCTGGGAACACATACAAAAAGCAAACAGAAGGAAATCTCCCTTTGCCCCATGGGCAGCGGGCTGGTTTTGCCCAGCGCCACTGCAGGCTGCAAGCAGGCAATTGGGGATCAGTTTTGCTGCAGGGTGCTGAGGGAATCACAGCACCCAGACATCCTGTGCTCCCACTGCCCTGCCCGTTTCCCTGCCTGCGGGGCTGCCTGCAAGTTCACCCACCTCCTATCCCCATGCCTCATCTCTAGGCATTTTCTTGGATGTGTCACTCCTCAGGCTTGTCAGTGCAATGTCTTTGCCATTGCTGGGTTCCCACAGACAGTCCTCGGCAGCCCGAAATAGAAGAAAATGCAGTAGCCAGCCTGATTCCTGACAATAGGCTGGAGTGGAGCATCACCAGGAGGAAGATGTCAGCCGATGACGGGAAGTGCTGGGAAACACCACGAGTGTGGTCGAGGAGGGACAGTATCCAGGCATCCTGGGATGTAAACACGAAACACACACAGGGTTGCCAGAGGAGATGGGATGAAATGAAACACGCAGGCTCAGTGCCAGGTTCCCGGTGGCACAGGGCGTTTGGGTCTAACAGAGCATCTCAGGGGTCCAGGGATGCTTGGAGGGCTTGAGGGGGGGGGCTGGGAAATATGCTTCAGGCCACCCAGACCCCCCAGCCTTGCCAGGGGGGGGGAGGCATACTCCGGGGGGGAGGCATCCTCCAGTCCTGCCAACCCAAGTGGTGAATGCTGGGGGAGAGGATCCCTGGAAAGCTTCCTGCCAACATGCTGACAGCTCTCCAGGCTCCCTCTGAAACGTGGCAGCCAGGGCAGGAGCAACATTTGTGCTTTCTGACAATAGCCGAGTGGGGGCCAGCCCGAGGCCCCCGGGGCATTCTTCCACCCCGCTGTCCCCCAGACATGCCGGGACAGTGGGATATGAATCCAAGCCTGGATGTTTCCCTTCTGACTCCCTCCTCCCCTCCCACCCTCCCGGCCTGTCTTGTCTGCATCCGATGCTCCATGAGTATTAATAGAGTTGCAACGTCTGACGTCTCAAAGGAATCCCCTGTTGAGTAAAAAGCTGCTCTGGGAGTTGGCAGTGGGGCTGGCACATCCCTTACACAGTAGTGGAATGCTCCAGAGCTCCTTGGGCTGCTCCTGGCACAGGACGTGGGCTGCACAGGGCTCCTGAATTTAAACCTAAATTATAGGGGATACGGGGGTACACCGCATCCGTGCATTTAAGCATTTAATGAGGTTTTACGCCAGCTATTTTTACAACTTTAATGCACTTAGCACTAATTTGGGGGAGTTTAATGCAAAACACATAAATGTTGGATGGGAGACAGCCGAGGTGTTTTACAGCCTCTGGGAATTACACGAAGTATGTGGGGCTTATTTCAACTTCTGATATCACTCAGCACAAAATTACCTTTGCCTGGCTGGGTGCCATGGAGCTGTGGGCTGCGGCTGGCAGCGGTGATGTATTACAATGTCACTCTCCGAGCGGTGACCATGACCATATATAAACCCGAGACCCAGGCAAGGGCTCAAAGCCTTGTTAATACCTTCCCTAATCTGGCAGGATCAGATTTGCCCGATGCACTCAGAACGGCTCCGACTCACATCCTCTGGTTTGTGTGGTTGCCTTATTACGTGTTGTGGGGAAAGTGGAGACATCTTTGGTGCAAAGAAAACACCCCGCAGCGCCGGGTGGCTGGAACAGGGGAACCCACTGGGAAAACTGAGTAGGACATGATGGACCCGGGACCAGCTGAGCCAGCACCATATCTTTGCCCATCCCTTCACATCTCTTCCATCTCCACAAGTCCATTCTTCTGCATCTCATGGTCTGAAGGATGGAAATGGCTGTTTTCACTGCTGCGTCCTCTATATGTGTTTTCTATGGCATGAGGAATTGCATCATTGTCAAACCCAAAATGAGCCATACCTAGGTTAAGGTTAAGACAAACTGGTTGGGTCTTGGGCACAGCATGCCTGAAGGAACAGGGACACCAAGAAGCACAAATCCATGGGCCTGAAGGACATCTGAAAGATGGGGGGCAGAACAGCCCCACCGCTGACCATGTCCTTAGGAGGAGTTTTAATGGAGTATTTAAAAATTGATGGCTCTTTTGCTGAAAGGATTTGGCCACGGGTTTGAGTTCAGCCTCACTCAGTTGTTTCTAAAATCTGCCTCATTGAAATTGTCACAGCTTGAACACCCTGAGAAACTGCATGGTAAACCCAGTGGGAAAAGAGAGAGCTTGAAAAAAGGGCTCTGAGAGTCCCTGATGGATGCCTGGGTATAAATGCTGAGATGAGACTGAACCAGACCATAGCCTGAGAGTAGGCAGCTTCCCCAGCACAGGGCTGGAACACTGTGGGGAGGGCTTGCAGCAGCAGCTCATGTCGTGGATGCTTCTCTGTCCTAGAGGAGGAGATGACCTTCATCCCTTCCTTTAGGCAGGAGGGATCACCAGCTCCCATGTGGCCCCTACACAGCAACAGCACAGCTCCTGGGTTCTGGTGGGCTATGAAAACACCCCACATGGCTTGCCCGGAGCACGAGCAATTAACAGGATAAGTACTATGTATAATGAAGTGAGAAATTACACCCCCCAAAATTGGTTTCTCTGTTAGTCCTTTAATTTAGCAAAGGAGCCATTTGTCCCCAGGACGAACAGACTTTCCCTCTCCATCTAATCCCAAGGAAGCTGTTATGGCTGTAGGAAGCTTTGTCTGCTCTTCCTTTCACAGATTCACTCATTATGAGTCAGAAAATCTCATATTTTCCAACCTTGGCCTTCAGGTAACTACCTTGAATGGTGTCTACCAAGCGGACGCCAAACATTAACTAATCAGGTCATGTCCATGAGGTCTGTAGTGCTACTTTCAGGACTCAGAGGATGAGCTAGGAGCCAAAAGGTATTAAATACCTTACACAAAGCCAGCAACAAAGCCAGCTGGGTCAGTTGGGCCACCAATTCCCAACCCTGTGCTTACTCCAGGGAGTCATGGCAGCTCTCACTGTGAAGGCTGGGATAGCTCCAACAATGAAGCAGCTTCTGCCACAATGTGAGGTGGGCCTGGGGAGCAGTCAGTGACTGCCCAGGGTCTCCAAAAGCCAGTGACTGAGGTTGGACCAGACACAAAGGGACTGAGCTGGGAGCGCAGGAAGAGGAATGGTTGGGAGTCAGGCAGCTGGGGTCTGAGAAGTGATGGGTTGCTGGGAATAGAAAGGAACAGAAGCATCTGAAGCAGTGGAGGAATGACCTGTAGGCAGGAGCATCCTGCCCCAAATGGGACCTGGGCTGGTGGCTCTGCAGGCAGGGCTAGAGAGAACCCGAGCAGCACAAGTGGCTGAGAGGAACTGAGACGGGCTGTGGCGTGGGGTGCTCAGTGTGGGCTGCTGTGGCTGAGCTGGGCAGAGCTGAATTAACACTCTCACACCCCACCGCTGCTGCATGGGACGATGGTGCAGTGGATGGGCATGACTGGATCCTCAGGAGGCCTGTGCTATAGCCTCCAGCTTGCCAGGGAAAGGGAGATGGGATGCGTTGGCATGGCACGGGTTACGCAGCCAACAGCATCCCTCTGTCTCTGTGAGCTGTCACAGAAGGCGCCAGTCAGATCTCTCTCTATGTGTGCTGCTCCTGCCGTTGCAACAAGGCTTTCCCACTTCTCTTTTTGCTCCAGGTCAGACCTGCTACTTTATCATAACAGGCCAAGGGGCATATCAGACCCACATCTCTGTCTTAGCAGTCATGATCTGTTGTCCCCACACAGCCTGGTTAATCTAGTTATCCTATAACTAAACTGCTTATCTATTCCTGGAGAACAGCCAGGGAGTTCTGCTTCCTCAGCACACATCCCTAGGCAAGAGACGGGCCGTAGACTGTGCAGTGACCCCAGCAGCACAACTTGTCTGAGCAATCCTGGCACTGATTTTTATCGAGACACATCTCAGATACTTGTCCAAGTGTGGCGACTTCCCTGTTCCCGGGCAGCCCTGCCAAATTCCACCAAAGCAGCCAACCTCACTGTGCACAGTGGTCTGCTGCCCACCAGGACTGCTGTTTAGCTTCCATCCTTAACCCTCAGCTCCAGAGGGTGTCCTGGCACATGTCGGCTTCTTCCCTGCAGGCAGAATTTGCTCCCTCTCCCACTGCAAGGAGAGGCACACAGCACTCTGGCCATGTCTTGTGCCTGGTACCTCGGAAAAACTCTGGTGCTTCGGACCCTGGTTATGCAGATGACTGTAAGAGCCACTTCTGTTCAGAAGACTTGAAGCCGATTGCACTGGGGTTACATTCTCCCTGTGGAATTCTCTCTCAGCCCTGGTAATCCTTCCTTTAATTTTTTGCTTTTCCTTCCTTCGTCTCTTTTAATTATTTTAAAAAGCACCCCAAAATGAAATTACATCAAATAAATTCATGCTCCCAGGAGAATCCCAAGAAGCTGCGCAGCTGCAGGAAATTCAGAGGGAATATAGACCACGTCTCCGAGATGCTCCAGGGCCTTTGGCAGGAGGTGTCCATGAATCTCAGCATCCCTCTTCCATTTCCTTTACCTCTGGAGCATCTCATTTAAGTTCCTGGGCTGGGGTGGGGAGAAGGCAGCTGAGCTGAGGATGCTTCCTGTAGTGGGCTGCAGCACAGACATGAGGACGTCCATCTGAGGAAGACCTTCTGCCTCCTGAGAGCTGGGGGAAGGAGAATAACATGGGACTCCCCTCTCAGGACATGAGCCAGCACCATGGCAGACATGCTTCACCCCATGTGCAAACACATGCCCCCGAGACCATGCTCATATGAGGCCATGCGTGCACTGCAATGCTTCCAGTGCCTGCCTTGGCACCTCAGAAGCAAACACTTCTCTTCCCCAGGAGCTGGCAAAGCATTTTTGTTGGAGGGGAAGCAGTTAATGCCGAGCCTTGCCCTTCCTGCTCTGCTGCTGGCTGTGACTCACAGCTGCAGCAAGAGGCAGAAGGACGGGCTGCCAGGGCGAAGCCAGGGCGCCCAAGGGCTGGATGGACCTGCTGCACGGAGCAGGCACACACATGCATGCCCGTGCCGAGCCAGCCTGAGTACGTGTCCACAGACAAGAACCAAGCAGAAATAAAGTTTAATGCAATACACCCCCGTGCGCACAGATCGGCACCAGGAGCCCTGCAGCAGCCCCGTGTTGGTCCTTGTCTTCCTCCCCGCTGTGTCTGCTCAGGGGCTGTCAGGGTGATCCATGTTCCCTGTCTCATGTCACCGAGCAGCATCTTCCCTCTTGTCACTTGCTCTCTTTCAGAGAGATACCCATCAGTCACTTTCCCCTGGGACCAGAGGGGACTCCATGGACCCTGTCCTCTCGTGCTGCTGCTCCAGCATTGCGGCTCATCCCTGCCCCATCCAGGACTGGGCTCCCTGCCACAGCCAGCACCATCCTGGCAGTGAGTAAAGGGACTTGGGGTGAAAAAAGGCTTGTAAAACCCGAGGGGACCTTTGCAAAGGAAAGGCTGACAGGCAGGGCTGCTAATGGGACATGGGGCTGGGATCCCCAGCCAGCCAAGCCCTGTTGCTGTGCTCTGGGAGGTGGAAGCATCCTACCCCAACCCTGCCTCCGTCCCCTTGTATGTTTGACCCCAAGAGTAGGGAGCTGCCCAGCCTGCATATGGTCTGTGCAGCCCTTGGGGTGACCCTGGCAGTGGGGTTCCTGCTCCACCAGGCCTTCCCTTAGGAAGCCCACCCCAGCGGGACACAGGCAGAGTCTGCCATGCAGACATGCACCTTGACAATCTCTGTGACAAGTACCAAGAGCAACACAGACAAATGCCCCCCTGGGGACCACAGTGGATGTCAGACATCTATTTTTCACTGTGGCTGAGCTGAATGTTAAAGCAGGCATCCCTCTGGGTCAGAGAGGCTGCCAGCTTGCCCCCCAGCACCACAGACCCCAGATCTGCAGGTTTTGGTGGGGCAGAGTAAAGCCAGTAAAGCTCCAGTAAAGCCAGTGCAATGGGCTTGGCTTGGAGGCCAGCAGCAAGAGGCTGGAGGACAGCCCGCTGCTCCATCCCGCTCTCAGCCCTGCGTTGCTCCAGTCTTCCCATGCCACCTGAATGTGAATGAAGGGAAAATAGGACATCAATTACTCTGGTCAGAAATGGAAATGGTTTTTGAGATGGGCTGGGAGGGCCCCCGGGTGCCAGTTAGGCATACCTCCAACAGCCGGTTAGTGCTGGAGAGCAAAATGCTAATTGAAAGGGCCCAAAGTTACAGCCCTGCTCACTGCTGCTTGGAGCTGCTTGCTGGGAAATGAGCAGATGTCTAATTGCTGTGGCTGGAGGGGAAAGGCCACCCAATTGCCTATGCCACAGCAGGTCACTGTCCCCCTGGGACCTGATGCCAAGCTGGGGAAAGCCCCTACCTGCTTGGCAGGAATCACTGTCATGGCACAGTGGCATATCCCTGCTGAGAGCAGGGGTCAAAGCCAGCCTGTGAGGGACAGGGCAGTCCCAGGAGCAGGGACAGAGCAATAAATGCAGGATATGACACTGCAGACCCTGACCCACATGTTGCTCAAACATGCATCAGGCCACAAGTCTTTCCTCAGCATCCCCACATCACGCTGGGCTGAAGGTGAGGTTCACAGCAAAGCTGAATCCAGGAAGCCCCGGCACCTCTTTGTTCACTCCCCGGGAGAAGTTGTTCAAATCTTGAAATATCCCCTGAACATCACATTTTTAAAAATTGTCATCAAATAAATAAAGGAATTATCTTAAAAATAATCCTCTTGTGAAGTTTGGAACTGCTTTTTTGAAGCAGTCAGTGCATTTTTGTTTTGATTTTGATGTTTCAGCTAACAGGGAAAAGGCTAAAAATGAAACCAAATTCCTGGACCTTGTAGTATGTTTTCGTAATTATTCACAAAACACATTGATGAAATATGTTTCCACAAAGTCATTCCCACATGAGGAATCAGCATTTCCTGACAACAGTTTTCCATTGGAAAGTTTTTGGTCACCTCTCAAAAATGCCCGTGCTCCCCAGAGGCGAACATGCCCATGCTGCCCATGCTGCCCATGCTCATCCCCCATGCCCAGGCAGCACCCACTGTCCTCATGGGGTGCAGCCCCCAGGTGCTGCTCTCACCCCACCACTGTGCAGCTGGCTGGGATGGGCATCTCACGGGCAAGTCTGGCCTCCTCGGGCCACGTTTGCACAGGCTGGGGCAGGAGCCTGGCTCCTCTGCTCTGTGAGCAGCGGCCAGGCCAGACTGAAGGTGGGTTGTCAGAAGGGATGAGCTCTAATTACTCCTTGCTCCAGGAGGGCACCTTCAGGCAGATGCTCATCACCTCCCCACAGAGTGCCCTGTCCAGCTGGGATGCTTCAGTGCTGGGGGCAGCAGCCACCAATGGGACCTCCACAGCTTTGTTAGCTCAGACAGGCATTGGGAGCTTCATTCCCTGCTGGTCTTTTGGACAGGAGAAAGGATCAGCTTGATGTTAGCCAAGGACACAGGCTGACCACGGTCTCCAAAGGCAGGGATGGGTGGCTGTGTGCTACACCAGCACTGGTCCTCACCTTGCTCCTCAGATGATAAGGTTGGAGGATGCTTCACATACAGCTCAGGGAACAGCAGAAGTGGTGCAGGTCCATTGTAGGCCTCTCCTGAGCACCACATCCAGGCAGGGGGAGCTGCTCTGTGATGTGCCCTAAATGCATTACGTTCCTCCTTGGCAGCCAGGGAAGGGCCGTGGCTACCATAGCCAGGCAGCATGTTTATTTGGGTTTTGTGCTTTCATGGGATGGGAAGAGGATGTGAATTAATGTAGGGTTGCAGGGTATCTCCATGGCTATTTCCAGCAGAGCTGTGCCAAATACACCTCTTAAGTTAACAGAAGCTCTTGCTAACTTCTAGTATCTTGGATATAAAGCACACTAAAGACCATAGTGACATTTCCAAGTGGCTGAGCTGAGACTGCCCTGCAAGCCCTGCTCCTGAAAGGGCTTTTTTCTGGGACTGGGAAGGATGATCTTGCAAGTAAGTGGCTGGATGTCTCTGAGACATTTTGGGAGGGAAGTATGTGCTACCTGGGACAAGATGCATCCAGAGCTGTTGGCCTCTGCCTTCTCTGCACCAGACCCTCTGCAGCCCCTGGAGAACCAGTGCAGGGAAACAGTCCCCCCTCCAACCCACTCCCCTCTGCTCTCTGTTGGAGTGAGTTCAGTGTTTCCTGGAACAGATGCCCCAACATTTCCTTTCCATTTAGAGACTTCTCAGCCTCTTTACCTGGACCATTACCGTAACTGTGTTTGGGAGGGCTTTTCAAATTACGTGCTCCAATAGAGGGATGCAGCAGTGAAAGCTGGGGGTTTGGCTCACTCTGCTAGGTTTAGGCTGCTGAGGGGACCTGGAGGGAACTTGGGTGACCCTTATGGGTGAGCTGAGTGGAGGGAAACACATAACAAGAGATGGATGTGTTCCATGCAAGCCTCCACAGAGCTGCTTGGGAAGGATGCTTTCGATGTGGTGGTGGACCTGACATGGATGTTCAGTGTCCTGTGCTCCACTCTGGGCCCTGCCCAGAGTCCTACAGACACCCTGAAGCCCCATGTCAGCTCCCTGAGCCACTTTCAGTGCTGGCAGAGGCTGGAGGTTCGGCAACACTGGCACAGGGAGCCAGGGCATCTCACCTCTGGTGATTAATTATCCCCTGAGCCTGCTGACTCCTTCACCTCCAGCCATAATTCAAAGTCTCTTAAAAAATCTGTGTTTTTCTTCTCTCTGTACCTTTTAATTAGTTACACATGTCCCCAGGACAATATTTTTTTGTGGTGCGCTTAGAAAATTAGAAGAAAATGGTGATCAGACTTTTTCATTACCAGCTGCTCTTTGTTCTGAGCTGCTGCTGGGTGTTTGTCCCCTTGGTCTTGGGGAGCCAGGGGCCTTGCGAGGATGCCTGACCCAGAAAAGTCTCTAGAGAGCAGTTTGCTCTCGGAGGAGAGAACCCCAATTTCTGCCCTTGCAGCTGGAACTGTGTGTCCTCTGAAAGGCTTGGGGAGGTGAAAGGGGCTCTCCTGCACAAAGTGCGGTTTCTGGAGGGCTGGTGTGATGCTCAATGGCTGCCTGCACCCTGCTGTCTGCTTCCTACTGCTCATATCCCACTGCCAGCATCCTACTGCCCACATCCCATTGCCTGCACCCTGCTGCCCTCATCCCAGTGCCTGCATCCCACCCCGCTGCCTGCACCCCATTGCCCGCATCCCACTGCCTGCACTGTGTTGCCAGGGTGATGGCAGGTAAAGCTGCCCGAGGAGCATTTGCTCAACCTTCCCCATCTGCACCGTGACTTTGGAAAGAAAAGCAGAAAAAAAGAAATCCAAATCCAACCTAGAAGAAACAAGGACAGAAGCCATCTGGTCCTATCCTGCTTCTGTGGATGACACCATCATTTTCTCCTATTGCTGTACACAGCAGTAGGATCCGACACTGCTCCCAGTGCAAATGAGGGGTTCGGTCTCCCCTGTATAAGTCCTTATGGATTCAGTGGGTTTCCCAAGGCGGGCAAATATATTGTTTCTTCTCAGCCCAAATTGACCCTGGCTGAGTTGCAAATTCAGCCTTCAGCTCTGTTGCGTCTGGACCCACCCGCAGCCCGCAGCCCATCACCTGCACAGCAGATTGGAGATGTGCATGGTTGCAAGGGGGCTGCAGGACTCAGTCCCCACCCCACTGCAGCATGCACCCATGATGGTCCTGCGTGGCTTCTCCTGGTCCTGGTGTTTCCACATTCCCTGCTGGAAATTCCTCCTGCCTTGGTCTTCCTCCCAGGTGTCCAGGTGGGACTGCATGCTTCCACCATCTCCTGTTGCACCATATCCCTTGGGACCAGCTGTGGTTTGAATTCCCTGAGGAAGGCAAATACCTGCTGGCATCTGTGCTGGTTACCCAATCAGCCCCAAATCACCCTTACTCCACAGATACCAGGCGATGGAGACCTTCTACTGTGAGGGCCCATGCCTGCTCCCCTGATGCATTTGGACCCAGCTGAGGCTCTGCTTGTTCAGGATATGCTGTTTATTGCCAATGCTCAGAACACTAGAACACTTCAGTTTCCATTCAAAAACACAAGACAAAACACAACCATGGGGGAAAACACAGACTGCCTCACAGCCCAGCACTGGTGTGGGTGCCATGAATTCATCCAGAGCAAAATCTCTGTTTGGAGCTTTCCTTGCAGATCATGGATGCAGGAATTCAGCCTGTCGGGATGAGGAGTTTGCACAGTCTCTGCAGGCAAATATTTGCTTTAAAAGAGTTAAAGACCCCCAGCCCAGGTCTCTATCTCCCCACTGACACTGACATGACCAGCCTGTGCCAAGTGGCTCGCAAGCTGCTGCTGCATGTGGCATGGGGGACAATGGGGCAAGTGGCCAGCCTGCTCCATGGCCCCCACTGTACACCCCACTCGGCGGCAGCAGCCTCTGCAACATGCCGGTGCTTGCAGGCTGTGCCAGGCCTCCCTAAAATCACAGCCCTGGGGAGACGGGAACCCAGTGCCAGGCACACTGCACTGCTGCTGTAACCCTCACAGCCCCCAGCCTGGTGATGGGATGTGGTAGGAGAAGTTTCAGAGATGCAGCTCATGGATGTATCTGCTGCCTTGAGGCACCTCCCAAAACCATGCCTGCTTGGGCACCCAGCCTGGAAAGCTGCAGAGGGATGAGCCTGTCCTGGTTTCAGCTGGAATAGAGATAATTTTCTTCCTGATAGCTGGTAGAGTGCTATGGTTTGACTTTAGTCTGAGAACAATGCTGATAACACACCAATGTTTCAGTTGCTGCTAAGTAGCACTTACTCTGATCAAAGACTTTTCAGTCTCTGATGCCAGTGAAAAGGGGCACAAAGGGCTGGGAGGGAGCAAAGACAGGACACCTGACCCAAACTAGCCAAAGGGGTATTCCATACCACAGCATGTCATGCCCAGCATATAAACTGGGGGGAGTCACCCAGAAGGGCAGATCACTGCTTAGATCAGGCTGGGTAGCGGTCGGCCGGAGTTGAGCCATTGTGTTGTGCATCAATACTGGTTTTGGTTTTTTTTTCTTTTCCCTTTTGGTTTTATAGTCTCTTCCCTTGTTCTTTCCATTGTTATTATTTTATTTTATTTTATTCTTCTTATATTGCACTTTAGTTATTAAACTGTTCTTATCTCAACCCATGGGTTTTACATTCCTTTGGTTATCCTCTCTGTCTTGCCTGGGGAGGGAGGGAAGAGGGGATGAATGTGGTACTGAGTTACTGCCTGGGTTTAAACCATGACAGACCCCTACCATGCCCCCTGCCCAGTGAGCTCAGGGAAAGGCTGGCTACATTCCTTGTTGAATCTTATTTGCCTCATGTGCTGCCGAGCTCCAGCAGAGCAAGTCTGGGTGCTCTCTACAATACCACCCCGCACCCCTCATCAGCCTGGGAGAGAGGAAAGAAAAGGAGGAGGGAGAGAAAGGCCCCCATGAGATGGAGATTTATGGTCACCGGTGACAAGTGCAAAAGACTTGCAGAGACCTCCGGGTTTTATGAGCAATGGTTTAGAGTTGACTGGCTGCTCAAATAAGTCTCTGCTAATCCCCAGCGCAGTGCATCCAGCTCAAATTGGAAAAGAACAAGGTTTAGTGGGAAGACATGGGGAAAATGGGAGCATAAAACATATTTTACATCATGTCAGAGGAAGATGTAATTTACAGCTATATTATGTTAAACAAACACTAGAGGCAGTCAGAAAAGGGGGGGTGATGAAGCAGAGGAGCTTCTCTTTGAGCAGTAAAGGTGTGTTTTAATTCAGTGCACACAGCTGAGAGTGGTGCTTCTGCTTCTTTCCAAAGAGGTGGCTGACACAAGGACCACCACATACACCCATGCCAGGACAGGAATAGGGGACAGCCGATGCCACCGTATCCATGGCAAGGCATCACAGAAGTGGCGTCCCACAGAGCCACAGGCTCATCTTCATTTTTACCTTCTTGTATGACTCTGCCCTTCTTGCCCAGCAAAGGAATCAGGGCTTGCTGGAGCCAGACCCCTCCTTGCTGGGCTACATGTGTCTACTCCAGCCCCTCCTGCACTCTCACAGGTGGGTATGTGTGACACAGCACCCCGAGGGACCCTGGACATCCTGCCATGCAGCTCCAGGCAAGTGCAGGCAGGTCGCTGTGCTGGGGTACGTGCTCCTCCCGGGAACAGCCTGCAGCAGCCCCACAGCAGCAGCTCACTCAACTACTCCCACCTCACCTGCCCTGGGAGGAGATCTAAACCCTCCCCAGCCCAGCTGAGGCACCAGGCTTGGCAGTAGCAGCAAATGATTTGCTGCAGGGGCTTTCAGAAGTTGGGTTTCCTGGAGAAAGTAGTTTCCTTCTTCATCCTCTTCTTCATTAGCATTGCTGAAGTGAAGGTAGGATGTGCTTAGGGCCCCAGTGAGAAGAGCAGCAGCTCTGGCAGGGTAGTGAGCAGCCGCAGGTAAGACTGTGCCTTCCAAGGGGTGTTGGAGCTTGGGGTGAACCTGCTTGGTGGGTAAACCTTCCCCTCCCAGATCTGCTCTGCTCTGTCCCCTATCCAGGTGCTTGCTGCTTTGGTGCCAACACCTCTATAACCTCTCTGCCATCACCCCTTTTCTAGCAGCGCTGCATGAAGCACAATTATGATGCTCTTCCCTACTGTCTCCTGCAGTATGCAGCCAGCTGCTTCCCTCCACATTGCTGGCTCTGGCCTTTCTCTTCTCAGTCACCAACCAGCCCTGAGACGGTCATGGATGGGCAGAGCAAGGAGTGACTAGCCCTGAGGCCATTGCTGATGGGCAGAGGGAGGAGAGGGGAGCAGGACAACCAGGGCTGTGCACTGTCCTGCTGAGGTCCTGTCCCAGTGTGGCATAAGGGATGCAGTTCCTCCATCCCCACCATCAGCCCAGATGCAGACCTGCCAGCAGCAGCAGGAGGGGGGTCAAATGAGTCAGTGCCCCTGCAGACAGACCTGTGTTGTGCCGGGGTGGCTTCCTGTCTTGAGAAATGCTTGCTTTCATTCACCGAGGTCTCTCGCCTGGCTCTTGCACAGCAGCCAGAGGCTACCAGGAAATTTATTAGACTTGTAAAACTTCAGGGCTCAAATCTAATTGTCTCCTTCTTCCCCAGATCCCTTGAGGGAAGCTCTTTGATTTAAGCCCCCATTCCAAACTCAGCCAGTGAGTCAGCACTTGGTGCTCAAAATCAAATGAGCAATTTGTGTGAGGGCCAAAGGATAATTACAACCCCCATTGTTCAGAGGTCAGGAACCCGGGGAGAGCTCCTGTCCTCATAGAGGTGTAGCCCTTGCTTGAGGACACCGGTCCATCTCACCCAATTGGGTCTGGGACGTAGCTTGGGAGATCCCAGTTCACCGTGGCAGTAGCCAAGGACAGAAGTGTCATGCTTACTCTCCAGCACAAACATCAGCCTGCAGGTGAAGAAAAAGTCCAGCTTTTTCTTCAGTGTGCTCTGCTTGCATGGCTGCGAACCTCAGAATTTGCAGAGTATCACAGAAACTACTGTAATGGGATTGAAGTTGTGTTAATCTCTTAAGGACTTCCAGCTGAGCAGGGTTTTGCTCAGCCATACAAAGCAGAACCTGCTGAGTGAGAAATGGTGAAGTAGTCAGGTACTGTGAGGCTGGATGGGAAGAGAAGGTGGCTCAGAAGCTGAGGGGCTGAAGGCTTGTATCACACAAGTAAGTCCTGCACAGTCACTCTTAAAGAGTGAGAAAACTCATAGGTTGTGATAAAGACAATTTAATAGCTAAAGCAAAAGCTATGCATGCAAGCAAGGCAAACCAAGTAATTCATTCACCACTTCCCATCACAGGCAGGTGTTCAGCCATCCCCAGGAAAGCAAGGCTCCATCACGTGTAACGGTGACTTGGGAAGACAAGTGCCATCACTCAAGTGTCCTTCATTCCTCATTCCCCCAGCTTTATATGCTGAGCATAATGCCATCTGGTATAGAATATCCCTTTGGTCACCTGGGGTCAGCTGTCCCATCTGTGTCCCTTCACAACATCTTGTGCACCCCCAGCCTACTTGCCAGTGGGGTGTGAGGCAGAAAAGGCCTTGACTCTGTGTAAGAACTGCTCAGTGACAACAAACATCCCTGTGTGATCAACACTGTTCCCAGCACAAATCCAAAACATTGCCCCAGACCAGCTACCATGAAGAAAATTAACCCTATCCTAGCCGAACCCAGCACAGCTTGTTTCTTCCTTTCTGCAGGGAGAGGCAGAGGTCAGGACCTGCGGGTGGGCTGAGGACATTTCCCTTGCAGAAAATTAATGGTTTTGGAAGCGAGCTCTGCCTGGGACTGATGTTCTACCCATTTTGATGGAGGAGTTTCAGGGGTTGGCTCTGGAGGCCAGATAGAGAACAAGCTGCTACCAGGATATCTCGTGGGTTATAATGGCAGGGGATAGGACTCGGTAGACAGGCTGTAATACCAGTGCTCTGTGTCACTGGTCCATCACCAGCTCCATCAGCTGTGACCACTGGGGCTTTGTTGCCTAAAGCAGCTTCATTATAGCAAATTATAAACTCAAGTAAATTTTCCAGCTCGGCTTCCGGACGCCTGGCACTAACAAACATGCTTCCCTCAGCAGTCTGTTTCTTCCTCCTTTTATTCTCTGTTTAAAGATGAACTTTGTTTTCCCGTTCAACAACCAAACTTTGCATGAGCAGCGCTGGCCATGGCAGAGCTGCTGGGCTGAGCATGTTCCTTCTGCTCATGCAGCGGGGTTCTTCACCCATCCCTGTCCCAGTCTGTGAGTGCTCAGCCTCACGGAGAGCGGGGAGCGATGCTACAGGGGTGCTGCAGGGCAAGGGCAGCCCTGTAGAGCATCCAGCCTTCTCCCCCCTGGCTCTCGCATGCTCTGGGTGCTTGTTCTGCAGCATATTGGCATGCCCACGGCAACGGCTGCGCTTGAGGAGAGGCTGGAGGAAGGCTGCCAAATGGGGATGTTGAGTGTGGAGGCCTGGGGAATGGGGCTGCTGCTCCTGATGGCTCTGAGCTTGCCAGACCAAGGAAGGATCCCATGTGGTATGCGCATCCAAAACCCAAACTTGCAACCTTCCCCGACTTCTGGCTTCCTGATAGTTGCAAGCTGCTCACAGGCAATTTGCAAATAAGAAAGGAAGTTTAAATTTACTCACCAGAAATAGCTTATTTCTGGGTTTGCAAGTTGTCTGGGAGCTGCTCACGATTTTGTCATTTGTGGTTGGGAGAAGGAAAAATAAAAGAAATAAAAATTAAAAAATTCAAAATCCAGTGAGGGCAGAAAGCAGAAGCCTGGCTGGAGCCCAGAGCCATGTATTAGAGCAGGTGCCCAGGAGGTGCTCTGAGCCATCCAATGCACTTCTGAGCCATGGTCCCTAAGCACCGTGCCATGGAGGGAGGTGACAACAGCCCCTTCCTGGAAAGCTCTGCCATGACCATCCACCACAGTGCACTCTGCTTTGCCTCTCATTAATAGAAATAAATGGATACAGTGCAGGGAGTGGATCAGGGTAGATTTATGGGGAGGGATTAAAAGAACTAAATATACATAGTTCGGTAGAGAGACATTTAAAGGAAAGGGCATGTGTGGATAGGGAGGGAATGAAAAGTATAATAACAGTCTATAAATATTTGAAGGTGTAGGCACCAAGAAGCAGATTGATTTATTCGTGGCAATGTAAATGGGATGCAGCTAAGGAAGAGGGAGAGAGACACAAAGGGGAGAAGCTGTGGACAGTTCCCTGCAGAAGGAGCAAGGACCCTGTTGCCTGGGCTTGGTACCCAGAGAGGGTACCAACTGGGCAAGGGAACACTTGCTGCCCAGCTTTTGGACAAGCAGCATCTGGTGCTCTGTTTCTCTGCTGTTACAGCTACAGACGTTGCCTGCAGAGATGGCCTGGACCCTGTGGACCCCACCAAACTCAACACCGTGAGACTGTTCCATTTTGTTTCTTCCCTAACGGAGCTCAGACGATGCCTGCACTGCTCCTCCTCCTCCTCCCCCCTGCCCCTCGTGGTGCCAAGCTGTTCATGTGTAAGGCGAACATCTTGGGCAGGACGCAGGCTCCAAGTCCTGCCCAGTTTTGCGGTGGCCCCCCCTTCCTCATCCCACCACGGTGTCACGTTCTCCCGCCTAAGCGTGCCACGCTGGGTGGCAGAGCCTGGCTGGCATCGCCGCCGCCGCGCTCGGCGCGAACGCGACAGATGGGAGCGAGGAAGGCTCGCTCTGCCTGTGCCAGGGTGAAAATGGCTCAGCTGCAAATGAATATTTCCAGAAACCTCTTCTTCCTTGGTTTATAATTATGAGCAGATTTTCTTGTGAATAAAAGAGAGGCTGGTTTAAAAAAAAAATGACCCTGTGTGGGAAGAACTGATTCTTCTTGGAAAAAATATGGTGCCTTGAACATGGTTAACTCTTCTGCTTCCTCCAGGCAGGAACAGATTCGCTGCATCCGAATTCCCATCAGCAAGATCCAAGCCTGAGGCTTGGCACCAGCCACCTCCTGGTGCAGGAACTGGAGTTTGTTTTAAAACAACAAGTTCCTCTTTGCAGGCTGTGCATGTAGGGGACTGCAGTCCTGCAGTGAAGCCCCTCTTCAGAGGCTCCTAGGGCACGCAGGACTCCACGCACAAAGGTCTCTGGCATCGTGACCACGAGACACTGGTGGAGGTGTGAGACTGTGGCGTTGCCTGTCTGGCACTCACCACGGGTGTCCCTGCTCCATATAAGGGGCAATACCTGCTCCCATGGCCAATGGTGATGCCCACTGAGGCTATTCAATGAGGAATTTCTGCTGAGAAGACCACTATAAATTGGATTTGGTGTATTTGAACCCAAACTGTTGTTCTGTGGAGGGCTGCTGGTGCTGCTCACTGCTGCCCCATGGGTGCTGAGGGTGAGCACTGTGCCACATCCTGAATGCAGGTGCCTCTGCCTAGGGAGACCCGCTCTCACAGCTGGGGATGAGCTGAGGGATGTCTGTGGCCACATCGCATGACTGCACATCCCATCCCATCCCATCCCTGTGCATCACCATTGTGCATTACGACTTCATCAGCGTACGAGTCAGGAGGGCTGGCAGACAGGATTCCCTTCCCTGTACTGAAATTATCTTCGATATGTCAGAAATGGCAAGGAAAATTTGTGAACAGACGTGAAAGGCAAAGAGGTCCTTGGAAGTTTTCCCCAGCGTGAGAGAAGCTCTTGAAGTTTATTCATATAACAGCCATCTTATTAAAGAGCTTCTCAGAGAACTTTGAACAGCTTTCTATATGGAAACAAATCTGCCTCTATAGCAGCAGTTTTCTGTGTTTCTTTTGATAACGATAATGATCTTACATTTCTGTACAGCCTTTCATCTTGCCGGATCTTAATGAGCTTTACAGACAAATGTGCAAGCTATACGCAAAGATCAATTCGCCCAACAATGCCAGGCAGCGGCTGCTGGGGTGGATGTGGCAGGTGTCTGTGCAGCCCGCTGCAAGAGCAGGGACGGGAGAGATCGGGTTTTGTTGTGATTTTTCGTTATTTATTGAAAATGCAGGCAGCATTTTAGAGAAACAGAATTTGGCAGGCTAGGATTTGGCTGGGACAACAAAGTAAGTTGTCTCTCTGTCTTTCCTTTTGGAGCCGTTCCTCCCCTCAATACATGTTTCACCCTTCTCGGTGCCAGGGAAGAGATGGCTTCCCAGTGGCTGAAATTCCTGCCTGGCGTGGAGGCGGACAGCTTCAGCGCTCCGCTAAATGTTTAATGTGTTTTATAGGAAGGGTGAGGATGCCAAGAAGAGACAGCCATGCCAGGATAGCCGACAGCCCGAGCCCGCGGTGCTCAGCTGAGCAGAGAGGCTTGGATGGGGGCACTACATCCATCACAGCTGCCCGTGGGTTGTTCTCCCCACTTGTTCTCACTATTTCTCGTCAATGCCCTAAACAATGCCGTGGGCTGGGAGCTGGTCCCTCATCATCAGCCTCTGTCCTAGCAGCGTATTTCTAGCAACTGTTGTGTTCAAGGGTAGAGGCATCACCTTGAAAGCAAGGCTCTATGTCCCTGGAGTCTCATCTGTTCCCAACCCATCATGCCAAATTTAGCATTGCCATGAGGAGCAACAGTCCCAAAACAGAGCACATCCCCATCCATCTAGGGCACCGTTTATTTCCTCCCCACGGCAATAAGCTGAGGAGTCAGCCTTAAGTGGAGAGGAAAAGGCTGGAGCTGGGAGCATCATAAATGCCCCCAGTTTCATTTTTGAGCTAATATCCTGACTAATGATCACAGGCCAAGGAGAAAGCCGCTGCTGCTATTGCTCAGATGTTGCTGGAGCCTTCTGCCTCCTGTGGACCCGCCTGCCTCCTGCTCTGCCCCATCCATGGGGCTGGCCTTCTCCTCCTGTTTAAGCATCTCACCAGGAAACCGGCTGCCCCCCCTCCCCAAGCAGTCACCCACCCAGGGCGGTGTCTGTGTGGCACAGCCACTCTGCCTCCTGTGGACGTGCCACCTCGGTCAGGTTGTGCCTCTTCTTTTGGTCCTTTGGTTCACAAATTCTTTCAACCCTTTGGGGTTTCTGTGGAAGCCAATTCCTTTTCTCTCCTCTGTTTCTCTTCCTCTCAAGCTGACCCCTCCTGAGGGCCCTTTTATCCTTCTGTATCTCCATTTCCACCTCTTTTTGACTGTGGTTGGGTTAACCCTTCCTTTTCTGTTTGCAGTTGGTAGAAATTATGCTGGCTCAGGATGTTTTATTTTAAAAGCAAATCCCCCACACACTGGTTGCTGCCTCAGAGAAATAACTAGTGTTAGATGGTACCATGTCTCTGCTGGGTAAGCCACTGCAGGGTGCCACAGGAGGCAGATATGGGATGTCCCAGCTCAGGTGTTTTGCTCTCTTACTCACTTCCAAGGATTCAGCTCACTGCAGAGCAGATGAATGGATCTGAGTTTAGAAACAGAACAAGATAAGTGCCGTGCATGGTGGTGACACCTCAAAGCAGTGGGAGGCCAGAGGTGCCCTGGGGGTTCTTCAGCACTGCTCTTGCTGCTGTTCAAGATGGGTCCTGCTCCCCTGTCCCAGCTTTGGCAACGTGGAGATGGGCACAATGTGGAGGCATCACAGCTGTGGGTTCATGGCTTTCTTGCTCCCACCCTCACCTCATCTGCTGGCTGGCACAGCATCATGTGTCTCCTCTCCCTCTCCTCTCCCCTCCCTGAGGCAGCGATGCTGGCACTGCACCATTTCCCATATTTATGGCAGTAAAGCTGTAATCTCCCTCGATCCTCAGAAACCTCCAGGAGAGATTGATGGAAGCACAGGTCAGCCATTAGTGACCGCTGCATAAATCACCCTTATTAGCCAAGCTCCCTTGGCAAGGCGTGCTGATATATGGACCCGCGAAGTCTGTGAAGCATTAAGAAATCATGACTACATACCTGGGACAGCTAAGGATCCCTGCTGCGTGAGCACCTTATCTGGACAAGGGCAGGCTGGATTCTCCTTCTGGCCCTTCTTTTTGTTGTCTGCAAGTTTTTATCCCTGCCCCAAACCACTTGGTATTTTATAATCAGTCCCAGACTGTGCTTTCGGCTGGCTACTGAGATGATGAACAGCTGCAAAGGGGAATCCACCCAGGGCAGTGGATCCCAAAGAAAGGAAGTGCCCTGAGCCTGAGCAGGCATCCCTCTGAGGAGTTGAAAGCGTCAGAGTAACCTGTCAGGGGAGCACTTACCAGTGCTGGAGCTGTGGGCAAGCTCTGGCTTTCAGTCCTGTCTGCTCATCCGGAAACCTTAAGCAGCAAATGGTAGTAAACCCTGACATATCTGGTCATGTGTACAAGCTACTCCCATGCCATGGTTTGATTTGAGACTGAGTACATCCATGTCTTGCTCTGTGAGGGACGTTAAGACCGAGACTTGACATAGTGTGTGAATGATGGTGAAGGGCTTTTTGACACTGGCAGCCTGAGAGATGTGCTGGCATTGCTGGCTTTGGCTCCTGTGAAACCTTGGAAACCCCAGTGTATGTCCGGTGCTTATCTGGGAACCTGTGTCTTGCTACCTGGCATGTGTGAGGGCTTGAATGCAGCAGGCAGAGCCCAGCTTTGGATGAAAGCAGTGAGGGAAGGGCTGTGGAGACGGCATGTAGAAGAGGATGCTTTGTGGCCGATGAGGAGAGAAAAGCCCCCGGGGAGATAAGCTAAATGCTCTCTGAGGACATTTGCCCTAATAGAAATTCATCAGTCAATGCTGATTAGCAGTAAAGGGCATGAACACTGCTCTCCTGAATGCTTATTTATGGTGGGAATGCTGGAGTGGTTATCCTGAGAGTGCCTGTGGATTTGGGAATCATCCAGTCCAGGACTGTCAGGCTCACATGACTGTTCGTATGGTGTTTGGTGTGACTGTCATGGGAAGAGGCACCATGGTCACAGCTTTTGTGGATTCCCTGTGTTTCCAGCCATGGAGTCACTCTGAATAATGGGCAATGGCATAAAATCAGTCTTCAGATAACTTAGGCTCAGCCAAGAGCCCTGTATTCACGGGTGATCTGTCTGCTGCACTAAACATATATATCTCAGAGAGCATGTGTAGCATTTTCAGTTGTGATGCTTTTCTAGAGCCTTACTCAGGCAAATCTGCTGTGGAGTTTGTGGGGAGCTGGGGCTGGCTGAGGCTGTGGGCCACTGCCCGTGACGCCGGGCTCAGGATGAGCAAGGCTGGCTCCGGTGCACACACAGGCATGCTCTGGTCATGTTCACTTTCTGCTCATTTGCATGGAGATGATGGATGCTGCTACATTTGTGTTTCAAGCACTGTGGGGAAAGCTGAAATCTTTCAAAACCTGTTTTTCTCTTTTTTTTTAAAAAAAAAAAAAAAAAAAGAAAAAAACACAGGAGAAAAGCTAACAAAAAAGACAAAAAGAACCAGACTGGGGAATGTTTTTATTCATGTCAACTTTCATAAAGCTTCTCTCTCCTCCTGTTCTTCCACCCACCCAATTCAAGCGCTGGCCCCCACAGAGCATCCCTCAGGGGGAGAATTGTCTGTAGGAAGATGGGGTGCAACTGGAGTGTATCTGGTTACAGCAAAGGGCTTATTAGAGGAGTGTGCAGCTGAGGAGTGAATCTTTCTTTCCTCTTCAGCTACAGCACAAGGCCTTCTGTGCCAGCACTGGGTTAAATGTCCAATTAGTCTCTCACACTTCGCAGTTAATCGCTGTTGTTTGTTGCTGAGTGAGAGCCTGTGGGATCCATTAACTCCTCTGCCTCCTCGGCTGGCCAGCTGGCTTGGGCCAGCTCCAGGTACGCTTTTTGGGGTCTGCCACCATGGAGAAATCTGGTCTTTTTTCTCTTGGGAAGTGGTGTGCTGTGTTCACTGCTTCTAAGCTGATCCATCACCTTGTTCTTTGGCTGGAGGGGGAGGCACAAAGGGAACCATTGGGACAGAGTTACAAAAGCCTAATCACGTTTCACAACACGGCAACTCGCAGGCAGACATGTAAAGCTTTATATAGAAATATAATTAATAATCTAGTAAAAAGCTGCCTCCAGCTAATGCTGTAATGCAAAACAAGGCTCAAGGGGCAAAAGGCTTTACAAGTATGGGTCTGAGTTCATGGCTTGCCCTGTATAGTGAAGCACTGCTTGGGTGATGACTGTTCCATAACTAACCACAGCAGCTCAGGGGGTTGCTGGATGGGTGCAGGGGAGCTCTCCCGTGACCCCGCAGTTCTGGGCAGGAGAAGGGCTCATCTCCCCAACCCTGGAGGAGCTATGGTGTGGAAAGCGTGCTGCTGGCATCCCTGTGGGACACACGCCATGCCTTCCAGGCAGCTTGCCGAGCAGGAGCAGTCCTGCCCAGCAGGTCTATACAGACAGGATGGTGTGGTGCATGGTAGTTAAAAAACCTGAGTGAAGCAATCCTGGCTGGTAACACCTCAGTGTGCTGCATGCTCCCTCCTTCACTGTGGGGTGATGCTTTTATAGGGATGGCAATGAGGTGGGGCTGGACCATGCTGCTAGCTGCCTGCTCACCCAGGGCTGGAGGGAGGAGCAGACCACTGGGGATGGGCAGTGTCCCTTGGGGAGCAGACAGGCCATGGGGAGGGAGGTGGTGTGGGTGCAGTGGCCAAGGGCACTGAGGGCAGATCTGAGCCAGGTCATGGGGAGCACTGGCAGCAGCAGCTCATGCTGAGCAGGAGCAGGGAGGGCTGCTGGAGCCTGTGTGATGAGGGGTGAGCTGGGAGATAAGCTGCTGTGCTATCCAGGATGAACTCTGGTTTCAGGTGAGTTAGTCCAGAAGCAGACCCAAGGCAAAGGCGAGGGAAGTGTTTGGCACTGCGTGTTGGGCTGCAGCATGGTGTGGGAGAGCTGGTGTGGCTTCCGCATGTGGCCCAGCCCTGTGGGGAAAGGCACAGTGTGTGTCTCCTGCTCCAGCCGGTGGTTCCCTGGAAGGTGGGAACCCAGCTTTCCTCACCTCTTCATCACCAAGTACAAAAAAGCAGCATCCTTTACCTCTTGCAACTTTCTTGGAAAGGAAAAGAACAAATGCCAGGGCATTTTGTCAGTTCCTCATCCTCGCTGGTGTGGGAGCAGAGCTGTGACTCACATAGCCCCAAAGGGAGCAGATACGTAAACTGGGGTTAGGCTGAATTTAGCCAAATGCCTTAGACCCCTGAAAGCGGAGAAACATCCCTTCTGCTTTGGGCTTCATGGTGTCTGCATCATGCACTAGAGGTGGCCCAAAGGCACATGAGCATTGACTGCCCCAGATGTGCTCATAACACGAGCATTTATAATGCACCTCTCCCCCCAACCACTGCACTTGCAGTACCACCAGGAAAAAAGTGCTTTTTGTCTAGGATGGTTAATGCACCCTCCCACCTCTCCAACAGCCAGGTGAATATTTTACCATTCCCATTTTATGGGTAGAGAGGGGGCACTTGGCCTGCAGTGAGTCAATGTCAAAGTGAGGGTTATAGGAGCCAGCACGTCCTCTCCTCCACAGCCAGCAGCATCTATTTCTCTCCAAGCAACATCCACCCTGTGTGAGACTGGTGCTATAAAGAACAAATAAAATGCTGTGCAAGGCAAAGGAAATGGCATCATTTAAAAATATGCACAAGGTTAACAGGCACAGGGAGGACACGGTGTGTGTGGATGGATGGTAGGAGAGGTAATAGATGAGACCCAAAGGGCTGCAGCATGTAAGGCAGTACCAGCAAAATCATCCAAGTGCATAAGTCACAGGAAAATCTGGCTTCTCACCCTGCCTAAGGACTGTCCCAGGCAGGTGCCTGGGATGCTGATGAACCCGACATCGCCGTGTTCTCAAGGGACCTATTGATTGATTGATTAATTGATTTCTGCAGCACCATCGTGTAGCCCTGCACACCGATTCATCACAAGCAATTAGCTGAGTGATGCGCAGCTCGGAGTGGCAGCCCGGATAGCTCCCTTCAGACTGCTCTGACCCGTCCCCGTACATCCCCTGCTGGGTGAGGTGGATCAAGGGAAGCACTTGGAGACACTCCCAGGGCTTTGAGTCTCCTGGGGCGAGTGAGCAGAATTGAGGGATTTTTCCACCGTTTAGGAGCGTTTGCTCTGCCAGTCCTGCAGGCATGGCCTGGGGCATGTTGCCTATCCAAATTAGGCCACTGTCAGGTTTGTCGGCTGAGGTTTCATTTAGTTCTCTTCCTCATGCTCTCTCACAGCAGCCTTGTGTGGGTACTCAGGCCAGGATGCAAAGCATCTGGGTAGACCTTTGTCAGGCTCCCTGGCTGTGCTCTTAACACTGATTTTAAATGAATATTCAGGCATGTGAGATGCATCGAGGATGCTCTTGCAGTCAAGGATCATGGGACCATGATTCAAACCTTAGTTCTGCCATCAGCTTCCTATGGCTTCCATGGCAAACAAGCCCTTGGCTTCCTTGGACAAATCATTTCCCTGTATCTCAGCCTCCAGGTGAATAACTGGGAAGATGGGTGAGCAGACAGCTTGCTGCTCTGCACAACTGGGTGCATAGAGCCCCAGTTCAGGGCTTGGCGGGATACTAGCATTGCTTTTCTCCGGCAGTTGCTGGCTGACTTCGCTTGGGTCAAGCTTACCTTTCTCCATCTTTGCTATTCCACCTGTGAAATAGGGGGAAATCAGAGAGTTTCCAAAAGAGTTGTTGTGCTAGAAATAAGAATCTCAAAAATGTGTCCTTAGGGTCTCCTTGTGTGTGTCAGGACTCCTTGGCAGAAATACTTTGTCACGGCCACGCTTACAAGGATAAGTTTTCTGAGATGGGATTGACACACATGCATGAAGCTGCAGGTGAGCAATGTTGGGAAAAGGATCATCCAGCAAGGGAAAAATGTTAGTAGGAATGAGTTTAGTTAAGTTTTCATCATGAATGGCATTTGTTCCCCAGTGGGATTCGAAAGGGCAGCATCCACGCATCAGTGTGGAGCTTGATTGGAGCAGGCTACCCATAACGAGCCCCCCCGAGAGCTGGTGCTGCCTTCACTGTGGCAGGGGGGGATTTCAGCCTGACCCCCCTGCCCAGGCAGGGGCCATGCCCGCTCCCCTCTCCTGCTGACTCTCTGCTCTGAGAGCCTCTGTTTGTGGCCACAGGCTTGGTGAGAAGGGAGACCTGGGGGCAGGGAAGGTCCTCAGCAGTGATTGATGGGTTCTGCTCCCCAGCCTGGCCTTCTGTTCCATTGCAGTCTGGCCAGCCCTGATATCCCACCTCGCTCCTGCTCCCAGTGCATGGGAACAGCTGGATGGAACCAAATTTTCACTTGCCTTTGAAAAGCCAGTGGGTCCTGTAGCCAGCAAAAACATTTACTGAAAAAATAGTAATAGATCCGGTTCCCTTTCATCAGGGTGAGGAAGGCAGCTCTGATGTTGACATTTCTTACCCAAGATTCAGGAACTGCTGTCTTTAAAAACCAGAGCTGGGTGTGTTTGCAAACTGGACGGGCATCTGACACCCATCAGGCCCTTGGAAGCAGCCCAGGGCTTGCGGGAAAGGCCTTTGGCTTCCCTGGCTGTGGTGGGCTTCAGATGGTTATTTCTCTGAAACCAATGCTTCTGTTTAGTGGTTTTCCCTTAATAAGAGACTTTCCTGCTGCAAGAATGTCATCGCTGAGGAATTACTGCTGGGCCTTGTCTTTGCATCTTTCAAAACTTGTCTGTCTTCAGAGGCTGTTTCCATGAGCTCCTGAGTTTAGCCTCTCCAGGGCAGCCAAAGTATCTGGGTCCTTCCTGAGCCTCAGATTCACCTGGCTGAGAATCTGGTCCAGCATGTGCAGGATCTTCTTTTGCCAGAGCTGGTTCCTGGCTGAAGACCGACCTCCACCAAAGCCTGCCCGTGGTTCCTGTTTTCCTCCTTTGCAGGTGCTGGTCTTTGCTGGCTCCTGGAATTCTCTTGCAGTCAGGCTGGGGTGGTACCAGGGCTCACTGGATGTGGGGAATGATGAGGAGAGACATTCAAACCTGTCTCCCCAGACCCACCAGAGCTGCTTCTTCAGGGGGAAACCAGAACATCTCATCCCACCGGTGCCCCCTTTCCTCTGGGGGCTCCATGGTACCAATGACACAGGCTTCATCCCCAGCCTTAGGAAGAAGTTCCTACACCTCACCTTGACCACACTATTTGCCTTGTCCATGCATGGATGCATACACACTCTGGGCTTCTTTTGGATGAAGTTACGCGTTATGCCGTCGTTATTCCTGCTAAACGAGATTCTTGTCTCCAGTCCTGCCAACCTCAAACCACCTCCTTCCCCTTCCTGCTGGGCTCAGGGTCAGCCAAGCCCTGGGGCAGGAGGTCCAGCAGGTTCCTGAGCTGAGGTGGGAAAGGGCTTGGGGAGTGTCCTGTGGTTTGGATGACGTCTGTCTGTCTGTCTGCCTCACTCCAGGCCTCCATGCCACTGGATTAGTAGCTACACCTCTCCAAATGCATTGAGTCAGGCACAGCTGTCATCTCCAGCAGCCACTGGGCACTGTCAGTGGAAGTGGATTTCAGTGCTCATTAATCCCTGGCCAGATTTGCTTCCCTCCTTCAGCTGGTTTTTCCAGGAGCCTCCTCCAAGTATAATCTTGTCGCTGTGTTTGCAGTGGTTTGGCAATGGCTTATAACCTTCTTGTTCCCCAGCCTTCCTCCCTTTTTGCCCACTCTTTGCCCTTTCATTTGTCGGAGCTGCCGTGTCCTTTATTTTTCTCCTCCTCTGGTTTTCCTTAGTTTTCATGTTACCAGGCACACTGGAAGGGAAATTGGCTTATTTCCCATTTCTGATCCTGCTGTGCAGAGATGGGGGATGAGTGCATTGCTCATAGGATTGCTGTTTAGAGGATGCAGAGATCCAAAATGCAACCCAGAAACTCCTGTGTGCATCTCCTGGCATGTGTAGGGCTGTAGCCTGCGGCACACAGCTTCCCCTCTGCTCAAAGCCTTGATGCAAGTGCTTTGGTGGTGTCGACTCTGCTGGCTGGCCATGCCAGGTCTTGTTCAGCTGTGGAGAAGCCCTGTGCTGCAGAGCAATGTCCAGATTCCTGAGGTGCAGGAAAAATTCCTTTATCCCTTTGGCTGAGGGAATATTTTGGCTGAGTGTAAGTTTGGATGAAGCCATTGTCTGGAACAGAGTGTAAAGCCAGGTTCATGTAACTGTGGGCAAACAGTGTCTTGAGCTCCATGGCAGAGAATGCGTCTTTCAGATAAGGCACCCTTCTCCAGCATTGCTGTATTTGTTGACCAGAGATGGCAATCCAGGAAGAGAATTAGAAAAGTGGGTGTTGAAATGAAAAGGGCAACAAAAAGGATAAGGCATCGCAGCTGAGGAGAGATGGGGAATGAAGGCAAGTATTTCTAATGAGTCAAAAGCCCTTTCCTCACCCTAGACTAAAAGCAAGGTAGCTTGGCAAACCTTGAAGCAAAGTGAAGGGAAGGGCTCCCCCAGACTCAAACAGATAATTTTTTGGTTTAGGTTGGTGGTATTTTTGCTTTGGCCCTTCCATTTCCACAGAAGAATTAATCTCAGGAGGAGAAGTTCAAGCACTTTGTGCTCAAAATGTCCAGCTCAGTTAAGTCTGGTCTTAGCCCAGATTTGCAAATAGTTTCCATCTCCCTGGAACTGCTGTTTCCAGTCAAAGGTGTTTTCACTCCAGTTACACAGTCCTCAAACCAGTTAAAGGAAGAAACTCCCCCCTCTTCCCTGGTGCTGTTCTACTGCGCATCCACCCTCCCTGGAAAAGTTTAAGTCAAGAGTGAATATTTTTCAGCAAGCCTTGCTTAGTTTAAACAATGAATTCTGGGAAGTGCCATGGCATATGTTCTGCAGAAAATCAGAGTAAATGACCACAATGATTCCCTCTGGCTTCATGCTCTGTGAAGCTATTGTTTGCAATGTGTTGCAGGGGTGTTTAGCTTGGCCCAGTGTGTCATCCTCTCTCCGGTCTTTGAATAGACTCTGCTGGAGAAAATGACTGGAATAGGTCTGTTCTGTATTTGCTCTTGGCATTAATTTTTTTGTTTGTTTGTTTATTTCTTTGGGATTATTTTAAGGACCTCAAGGTCCCCACAGCTAAAGAGGCAGGCCCAACACGTGTTGCATGGCTGTTCCCCCACCAACAGCTGAGAGCCACAGCTCTGATGGCATAGAAATGGGCAAGTCCACATCCCCCTTTCTCCAGCTGCCTATGGGGTGAAGGTAGCTTACCTCACTCCCCTGGAAAATGTGCTGCTCCTTTCTGCTTTGAGGGAGCAAGGGCATGTCTGCAGTTGCGTTTCCATTGGAAGAAGCATCAACCGATGCTCACTGCATCCCTGGGTTGTGCCTCTTCCTTGGACCTGCTCTGCTGCCATGACCTGGGTGCTCCAGGAGGTGTCCCACAGCCAAAGGCTGTAAACCCTCCTGGAGCCAGGGAGTGTGACCTGGGATGGCCCCTCTACCCTTGGGGACCTCCCTCCAGGCTCACCTCTGACTCCTGCCTACCATGCTCCCGTACTTGTCTCTGCTTCCACCTTGCCTTTGCTCAGGAAGCTGATTTTGGGAACCAACCTCAGACTGTTTCACCAGCCTCCCCCGTCAGGATGGACTCCAGGCTGTGTCCTGGGGTATTCAGGGGTCGCCCCATCCTGTCCCCAGGCAGGACCAGCTCCTCCTAGTTGATTCCCAACAGCTATTTGTCTGACACTCCCACAAGATCCCAGCGCTGGGGAGTCTGGCACTGCCCCAGGCAATCTGCTCCAGCGATTTGCTATCCTTAGAAAGGCTTTTGTAAACACCAATCTGGATCCTTTTTGCTGCAATTTAAGACTATTGTCATTTGTCCCGTCGACACAGACACAGCTTGTTTGCTTTAATGTCTGAAGTGCTGTGAGAAACCTCAGGTCTAAACAATATTTGGTTCTGCCCAAACCCCCATTGGCACCCATGGGATGTCACCACCTGAGAAGCTCTTTCCCCATCCTGCTGCTGTCCCAGAACAACAGAGGGATTCCTCAGGTCTGCCTTGAGGAAGAGGAAATCTCGGGTCAAACAGCCTTAAAGAAGGGTTTGGATGTGTCAGCTTGTCTGTGTACTCCCAAAGGGGCTCAGAGGTTTCCAAACCTCAGTTGATGGAGATCACTTATACCCACTGGCCTCGGCCAAGCTGGAGATGAAGCCCTTCTCCTCAGGGCAGGAGCTGGTGATGCCCAGGGAGTGACTCTGTAAACAGCAAAGGGAAAGGGGGGAAGGAAGGAACAGATGGGGAAAAGGAGGAGCAAGACAGAAAGAATGACAAGCGAGGAAGTGGATGTGTAAGGAGCTGGGAGGAGTGAAAGAGGAGAGGGAGCTGTAATTAGGGCAGGTTTAGTATGCATGAATTTTGCTGGGTTTGCAGCAGGAGGCTTGCCCAGCAGCTGCAGAAATGATTTATTACATGCTCACTACATTTGCCCTGTAGGAAGGTAAATAAAATGTACACACTGTCCCATTTACTCAGACAATCAAGGGGATATGACCCAATTTCTATTTTACTAAAATGTTTTCCTCCCCAGGATTGGACCCCTGGGAGGTGCAGAGGGCCATGGTTCTGCACGGGAGCTGCATTTATCTCATGTGCCCTTGTTGTCAGAAGGGATCTTGGAATGCATAGTTAGCATTGCAACCCCCTCGCACCATCCTGCCTCTCCAGCCCCTCTTGCATCCAAAGAGCCGGTGACCTGTGACAAGAGGGAAATCATGGGAGGTGCCAGGCCAAGCATAGGGAAAATCCATGCACACCATCTGCATGTCGGATTAGGCAATGCTTTTCCTCTGACAGTGAGATGAGAGAGACAGGAGCTGGGAGCATCATCTGGCTTTCACATCTGCTGGCGCTGATGGGGCTCGGCACAGCTGGCTGCACTGCACCGCACCGGGAACGCGGGCTCGGACCCTGCTTCAGAGGAGAAAGTCCTCTGTATACAGAGGGGTTCTGGCGAGGAACTTGCATCTCTGGGGGAGAGCAGGGGCCCATGTTTGTTCAGTCACTCAGCAGGTCTAGGGGAGATAAGGGGCCTCCTGCACCCTGGGATCTGCCTTGCCCGGCACAATCCGGGCTGTGATTACTTTTGCTGATACCCCAGATACAGCGTTTGCTGAATGTGCATGTTTTGGCAGCATGGTTTCTGAGTGCTTCTGAGGTTTTTTCCTCCTCTGCTTGTTAAGTCTCCTCCGGCCTCCCCAGCAGGCAGCCCCGGGCAACCG
>NW_009931308.1:255975-270170 GCF_000696875.1 Nestor notabilis | reverse complement strand
CCCCGGGCACCGGGGGGGCTGCGGCCGGTGTCTGTAGCTCTCTGCAGCCTCGGGGATTTATTGCAGATGTCAGGCAGCAAGGGGCCGGGGAAGCAGCATGTGGCCAGCCTTGGGCAATGAAATGGGCATAAAGTGGACATTGAGCTAAAAACCCTGTTTTAAGGATTTAAGTTCAAGGATTTTGCTGCATGAAGAAAGAGTCAGTGGGTCGTGGGTTTTTCTGAATCCAAATTTCACATGGCTTTAAGCAAATAGTCACAGGAAGTATGTTCTGCTCTGTGTTTGGCTCTATCTGCTGGGTTTATCCTGCTGCCTGCAGGCTGGTGCTCTGAAAAACACAGCCTTGTTGTGTTTGGAGCAGCCTGTCTGAAGGAATGAGGAGGAGAACATCCCCTTGCATGACAGGCGTTTCTGACAGCCTTCCCCAGCAGGAGCAAGGGCTCAGCCCCTGTGCCCTGAGATGCTCTCATCGATTCATTCCCAGGCAAGTCCCTCTTCTCGCTCCTGCACATGGGGAGATGCTTATCCCAGCTGAGTGGGGAGGAGATTCCCACCCCACGATCTCCTCTGGTAGATGGGTACGGGCAGGACACTGTTACTTAGCAACTGCTGGAGGATGCGGATTTAACCCCACCAATACCCAGGACCGCCCTCCCCAGACAGTTTTCCGAAGGAACGGGCATGGTTCCCATCAGAGCTAGGCTCCACTGGGGGATTTTTTCCCTTTGTTTAATCATGCTTCCCGTCCGTTCTTTTGGGCTGCATCAGACCCTCTTGGTGCCCACCGAACTGGTCAGTCCTGGGCTGGGACAAATCCTGGCTCCACTGTCCCGCAGGAGGGCTGCTGGCTTGGGATGAGCAGAGGCACACATGCTGGAGCAGCTTCCCCTTCTCCGTCTATTCACCAGGCTCAGGGCTCCTTCCCCTGCTCTGCACCCACACTTCCTCCCAGAGCCTCCAGACAAAAACCTAATTGCATGACATAAATTATAGCAACTCTCCAAATAAAAGCCCCGGGAAAAAAAGGCTGTGGCTGGATGGACACTTGAGGGCTATTAGAAGATGCATAAATTCTTTTCCTTCAGTTTTTCATTTTTACATGTCTAATTACAGTGAAAGGAGCTTTTCAAGGGTTGCTCAACTGCCAGGGCACTCAGCAGCCCCTGGCAACTGGAGTGGGAAGAGGTGGCAGGGTCGGAGGGCCCCCGTTTACCTTGGATAGAGCCTGGGGCTAAACAAATGCCAAGGGCTTGGGAAGGAGACAGGGAGAAACCACTACATTCCCCTGGGTCTCCCCCGGGAACCTGCCTTGGTTCCCTGGGGCACTCATCACTCCTTCTATGGCCATCGTGGCCCCTCTTTTATTTATCTGACGCTTCTCAAGCATCTTGCAAACTTTAATTAAACATGCCTCCTAGGGGTATCCTTTACCCTCATTTTAAAGATGGACTGGCTGAAGACAAAGAAAATGAGCAGTGTTTCTGAGGACTGGGAATAAAGCCTGGAAGGGGAGAGGCTGTACTTTAGTGGCCTGGCCCCATCGCACATCCTTTTGCTCTGCCTGACAGGGACTGTGCCACCAGCAGCATTGCTGGCACCATCCTTAGCAGACCCAGCTGCTCTGGGGAGCCCACAGGGAGCGGGAAGGACCCAGGAGCAGCCGTGGATCCCCCAGGAAAGGGAATCAGGCTGGGATGGGGAGAAAAGCCCTTAAACCAAGAAAAATGCAGTAGGGTCAGAGGGCAGGACTGCTTCCAGCTCGGGGCCCCGGTCAAAGCACCCAGTGCATGACGAGCCGCTGTGATAATTAGGGGCAATTTATACTTCCAGGTCAGGGGTTCACTCTGGGTTGTCATCGATTTTTAGGTGGGTGATAAACTGCCTGGAAACCAGAGCTGTCAGGATAACATGGGAAATGCTCCATTAGAGGGGGAGCTTCTGGAGCAAGTACTGCCACGATCACCCCCTAAAACCCCCCATGGCCATGGCCTGGGTAGGGAACCCCCGTAGTTTGCTGTACCAAATGCAATGGTCAAATACACCGGTGCTGGATGTGCAAGACATTGCTTTACATCCAGTTTACCCTCCTGCCATGTTGGCTCTGTGCTGTGCCACTACAAGGTGTGAAGCCCAGCCAAGGCAAGTGAGGGGAGGTGGACCCCAACTCTCTCACCTGGGAAGGGTTTTGTCCCTTTGGTTTGCAAAGCCCTGCTCACAGAAGCAGATTCTGCTGCTCCTGGCGAGCACAGCGTGAGCTTAAATGTGTTTGCTCCATCCCTGTTTTTGCGAACTGCTCTATCAGGTAGAACTGTTCCCAGATTTATTCCCCAAGCCAAAAGAAAGCAGCAGCAAGAGACAGCTAAATGTGTGTAGCAGCTCAAGCTCTCACTCTGGCTGCAGGGCAGGATGAGCTCAGCACCTCCCCTGCTAAACACACACCCTGCCCGGCCATCCTGTGGATGCTCTCTGGGCAGATTTGATTGCACTGATACGATCCCACTCCAGATATGCTGCTGTATCTGGAGTCTAGCTCTGCTTCCTGTAATTAAAGGTGTCAAGTTATACCATAGGCTGAATTCAGCAGTAGCAGCTAAGTTCTCCGCAAGTACATTACATTGCCGAGACCTTGGAGTGTCATGAAACCGCAGCCTCTGTAATGGGTGCTCTGAACTTCCGTGGCTGAGAAGCGCCCTTTTCTCACAAACAGGCCCAAAACAAATTAAAAGTGACCTGTCTGAGGAGACTCATGAGGATCGGGGTGAAATTGCTCGATCTGTGGCTCAGGCCCATCTGTGGCCCTTGTCCTCTGGATATGCCCCATAAATAGCAGACACTTAACCATAAGCCTTAAGCCGTTGAAGCAGCTCCATTGTCTGCAAGGACACCAATGGGAAAGCTTCTGTCTGCATGTGTACTGCATCCCAGGGCTGGCAACAGGGGCCGGCACAGTGGGATCAATGGCTGGGCACCATCACAGCCTTCCTGGCATCTCTCTGTGTTACTTTAGGTGACTTCTTCACCTTTCAGAAACAATCCCTTGTCCTGATGGAGACACAACCGGAAGCATCTGACCTGACCACTGCTGGCCAGCAGCTGCAGCCAACATCTCAGTGTAGGGCAGCAGGAGACGGACCTTTCCAACAACAAAGAATTCCACTTGCAGAAATCCCCACTTGCAATGGGAAATGCAAAATTACCAGATAAACGGTTTGCTGGAGCTCTGGTGTCCGTGCCCACCAAAATGCAGGGCTCAGCAGATCCCTCTTGCTATAAGCTCTTGGCTAATCTCCTCCGTGGTGGCATATTTGTGAGGATGCTCCTGTCATGTCGTTAAATAAAAAAATAAAGGGAGGGGAAAGGTGGCTGAGTGGGTGATGGAAAAGTGACTCTGCATCACAAAAGCCACCTCTGAGCTCAGGCACAGCTTGCTCCTTGCTAGGCAAAACCCCTCTCAGCAGCAGTGGCTGGGTGGTCTGTCTCTTAATTACAGGGTTAGTGCCATGTTACTATCAGGAGAAGTTTCTTAACCTGATAATGAGTAGGAAGCAGCTGTAGCTTGGAAAATGTAATAATTGCAGAGTGGAGCAATGTAATTATAAGGTGTGTATCAACTGCCTCCATGTTTACTTAGAGAAGACTAAATCCCCTCAAAAGAAGCAGCCGTGGCAGCAGCCAGCTCCATTTCTTTCAGAGGGGGTGTAACTGCGTAGGGAAGAGGGAAGCAGAGACAAGTCCTGGCCTGTTCCTCTCTGTTGCTGACGTACTGCAGCTTGAGCCATGTCTATGGCAGGCTTTGAGCCCAGCAGCACCCAGCATGTGCCACTCGGTTAGCATCTCTCCAGTTCAGCATCGCTCCAGCTCCCTGGTAGGGCATCACCAGTCTTGACAGGCAGTGGACACATGTACCGTACCTGGCGACCCCCTTTCTTTCCAGAGTTGCTGCCTTTCCCTTGGGAGCTCCTGAGGAAAGACCGGTAACATCACAGCTGAGCCCTTTATTTTCTCTTCCAGATGTATTTGACTGTCTCAGGTCCAAGTGTGCCCTGAGCACCTCCCTGCAACCTCAGAGCTTCCCCCTTCAGTTCCTCCTCGACTTACCTGCACACAAGACAGTTTTTTTCTGTGGTCTCCACACCAGAGCAAATTTCTACTAGGTGAAAAAATTGCTTCTCTTTCATGCCCTGAAGGTGAAATAACCAGATGAGTGGAGGTGCACATCCTGTACAGAGAAAGCAGTGCTATGCTGACTCTTTCTCCCACTGAACACAGCTCATTACTCCTCTTTTGTCATCACTGGTGCAGACAGCGGTGAAGGTGTGCCCTGCCACAAGTGTGCAATACATCCCTCACCGCGAGCAGGAGCTTAGCGAAGGCATGAAGGCACAAAGACACATGGACACAGCCAGGCCATCTCTCCCTCCTGCCACACTGGCTGCCAGGCAATGCCTCTTCATCTGCTGTAGGATCCGGAAGTACGATTTCTGCCAAGCAGTCACTAAATCAGAATAAACCTTACTCCTGAGTGGGTGTCCCTATCTCATAGAACACAGACCCTACAGCCGAGAGGCTGTTCCCCATGCTGCATGGGCACAGTGGGCTCCCTGGCACCGTGGGCTAGGACAGGTCCCTCCTGTCAGTACACGCTTGCGCTCATGTGTTGGCCTGCATGTGTTCATTCTCCCTCATTTTCATTCTGGTTAAAAAAACCACTTTTGCCAACTGCTTTTCCCCTGAAAAATACAGATTTGGCTCAAACAAAGTGCTTGTTGCAATTTTGCTGGGTGTGCTCAAATATATATATTTTGCTAGTGCTCAATTATCCTCCCTTTTAAAAATAATAATAAAAAAAGATAAAATATGCCAATATGGAAAATAAAAGTGGGTCAAGTTTTAAATGAATCGCAGTAATACTGACTCTGAAGCACAGTCAAACTGTTTCATCAGTCCTTTACAATGCTCTCCTTGAGATCCCAGCACAAAGGCACAGCCTCTCTCGAAATGTATTGCTGGGCTTCATTGCCTGCGCAACCTTTGCAAATGTCTTCCTTTGATCTTTAATAATTACCCTGTGCTAATGCATTTGGGATGTGATGAATGAGATGGTGAGGAGCAAGGAAGGGTGAGAAGAACCTTACCTTTTCCTTGTCAAGGTCCTTTTCTTGGGACTTGTGATCTGCTCCTGCCACTGTCCCAGTCATCAGATGGGCTGGAAAAGGGCTTGTGTGTCAACTCAGGAGATGGACTGAGATCTGTGATGCCTTGAGAGACAATCTGCCCTCTCCATGAGCTAATTAATGAGAGGAAATTCTTCACAGCCTGGCATGCTTCCCAAACTCTCCCCCTTTTTGCCGGGGACAGGAGGGCACATAGTGCTTTCCCTATGGTGTTGGCTAGAGGTATTGGCAGATGTCCGACTGGTCATTGTGCTCCATCCCACACCCACTCTGACTGCTGGAGGAGGTGCCAGGCGACCTCCCATCCCTTGGCAGCATCTCCTGCTGCCATAGCTGGAGAGACAGCCATAGCCTGCCTGGCCTGGTGGTCTGCACTGTCGGGGCATTGCCCCACTCCTTGTGTCCCATTTCACCCAGGGACAAGCCTGAAAATGTTATTTTTGATGCTGGTGCCTGTGCACTGTGAGGATATATGCACAGAGTGCTTGGAAAGAGCTCACACAGTAGAAAACTGATGGCAGTTAAAATTCATCTTACTGTCCATTGTGGCTTCACTCTGAAAACTCCAGAGAGTATGGACCCCATGTCTCCTTCGTGTGCTCTTTCATACTGCTATAAATACAAGCACCACATTCTTCCTCCTGGCAAAGTCCCCATCTGAAGCCTTTACCCTGTGGCAGATGACACTGGTGTTCTTTGTGAGCAGCTCTGAGACACCACAGATATTGAGAGGATGAGATTTTCTCCAGTGCTGAGTGGCATTCACCTGCAGTCACCAGGCAGCTGTGAGGGTGCAGGTCTGGCTAATAAGATCCTGTGTGTCTGCAAAGGCCCTCAGCTTGTGCAAAGTGGGGTCTTCCTCAGCCCAGCTTCTGCTGAACAATTTTTACTTGAGCATCCTCATTTTCCGGTCTCTTTAGTCAAGCTCAGGCCCTGCACACTGGAAATCCGCAATGGAGATTAAAGCCGTGTTTGCAGACGGTTGGTACCGCTAAATCAAAGCAAGCGGATTAGCCAAACCATTTGGCTTCTCAGTTCTGCTTTTCTGCCGTGACGGCGACACATAGTCCAACAACTCCACTAATCCAAAAGCCAACTAACCTCTTTCCTTGGGAAATCCACCTCCTCCACGAGGAAATGCGGGAAGCCGGGTGCGGGATGCTTGCTGCGTGTCCAGATCTGGGAGCAAACACTGGCAGGCTCAATTGGCAAGCAAGGCATTCGTCCCAGCAGAAATCCCTGGAGATTCCTCCTTCTTGGTGCCATCCACCATGGAGATCAGTCCTGGACACATCTCCCAGCTCCACAGCTGTCCTGCTCCACTCTGTGCATACCGACTCCAAGTAAAGAAAAGCAATGGGCGGTTACTCAAGGTTTACACAGAGCTTTCTTTCCCGTTACTTTGTTAAAGCAATGCATACAGAGGGAATCGCTTTGTAACCACCTGATTTTTACATGTGGCCAAGGGAATATGAGCAGCAAGTCCCTTAGTTATGATGGTTCACTGTTTCCCATCACATGGTTCTGTTTTTCAAGGCTTAAAGCAGTGTTCACCACATTGTCACTCTCCAGGGCAAACTATTCTGGGCTGAATTTTCCTTCCAGCTGTTCTGGCTTTTGGAAATTTCAATGGAAAAACAGTTAATGTGGTTTCTGAAGGAAACAAGCTGAGAGGACAACATCTTTGTTTTTCTCATACTGAAACCACCAACAAAATGCTGTTTAGGTGACAAAGACCTGGTGAGTTTTGCTGCTTTCTGAGGGGCAGAGGCATCAGAATGTGCTTTTTACCAGCCCAGTCAAAATCCACCCAAGTTTAGCCAAACTGTGAAATCTGAGATCGCTCTTACACAGTTTGGCAAATAGATTTTGTCTTGATGCGGTCTGGGTTGGGGAAATGCTTCCCAGGGTCTGTGTTTCTTTGTGCAAGTGGTACTGGCTGAAGGCAGAGAGAGGCTCCAAGGCAGGCTGAACAAGCGGAGGAGTAACAGTGATCCTGCCATGGGAAAGGTGTAAGAGTGAGCCATGACAAGAGGCACTACAAACTTCACAAACACCCTCCCATGCTGTTTTCCCCATGTCTGAATGCCTGATTTTACCATGTTAACCTCCTTTTAGCAGAAGAGCACTCTGCATGTAATGGACATGGGCTCTGCAATCTCATCTGCTAAGGGAATTTCTCTTCATCACAGCCTTGGCATGGGCTGCTTCCAGAGAGCTGTGACTCTCAAGCACAGCTAATTGCTCCCCATGGATGCTGCAAGGGGAGCACCCTGAGCCCCTACAGCCACCCTGCGGTTGTGAAAATGCCACTAAAGTGCCTGATTCATCACCTGGAAGACGGTCCAGGTGAGCTCCCTCGTGATGAGCCTTTACACAGTGCTGGGAATCTGCATCACTCAGCTACAAAAAGAGAGCAAACTGATGGAGAATGGAGAAACCGAGGCAAATTAAGCGACTGGGCTGCAGCCATGTGGCATATCTGAAATGTGGAGTCCCAGATCTACTGCATGGATCAGTACAGCTCCTAATTCCCCAGTGCTTACTCTGGCCCCCTCTTACATTGCTGAAACCCTCAGAGAGCTTTCAAATCATCATCTGTTGAAGAATGACAGGCCAAGTCCCAAACAGCCACTTTGCTGATCTTCCAAAGCCCATGAAAGCACTGGTAAACCTCTCAATAGAGGGCATTTTTAAGAGAAATAACTCTATCACCTTGGATTCAAGTCATCCCAGCAGCTACCTCCGGTCCTTTACCATGGGTACACCCCAAGGCAAGGCCCCTTGCTTCATCTGTTATCGCTTATGAAACTGTTCTTGCATTTGGCCTCTCTGTTCTCTTACTGGCAAGGATGCTCCTGTTCCCTGGAGGTAACAGCAATCAGCCTCCAGTACCCTTCACCTCCGGGAACCACTCGCTGAATATCAATATGTATCTCAATATAAGCGTGCATGTTTGCGTGCGTGTGTATATTTTTATGTATATAAGTAGAATCAATAAAAATTAACATTTAAGGAGCTGTAATACAATCTGCGTCATTGTCGGGAAATGCAGCAAGTGTTAAAAGCTTAATGGACAGTGGAGGAATGGATTTAAGTGAGTTGTTTGCAGACTTCAGCATGCAGGACAAGAGGGAAATCAAGGAGAGAGAGGACAGGAATTTAAGGGATTTGGAGAAGCTGCCTCCGGATTTGGTAATGAGTAAGAGTGAACAGACTGAAACCTTGGGCTGCCTCCAGAACATGGCCCTGGCACGTGCTCTGGCACCTGCTTTAATTTTGTGCTGTTGTTACCTGTTCCAACCTCGAGTAAAGCAACGATTCCAATGGGAATGTCGAATTAAATCAGCTGCTCAGCTCCCCAGGATGGGTGCTTGCCTCCTCCTGCTTTTCTTACCCTGGAGATCATAACAAGTGCAATTTAAACCTCTGCCACAAATCTGTGGACTGGAGTGGGTTCTCTGGGGAGGAGGGAGCTGGAGCTGGAGGATGACAGACAGGGATGATGAGGAGAGGTGTGTGTGGTGGGGCTGAGCATGCTGCTGTCTGGCAGGATGAGGCTATTGCAGCATCTCAGTGACCCTGCTGCAGTCACACATACTCCTTCTTTTGGTTCCAAGTTCCAGCAAGGAAGCACAGGAGGCTCATGCCCCTTTAGGAGGCAGGAAGGGACAGAGGGGTGGGTGCTCATGAACCAGCAAGAGGACAGGACCCCCATGGCTTCCACACCATGGGAGGCGGGTGGCACCTGGAAGGATGGCGCCAAGGGATCAGGCTGTGGGGAGGGAAAGACAGTGGCAACTGAGCTGTTGGAGCCTTTTACACTACTCTGCCCCAAATCCCACAAAAGGGGAACCTGCAGAGAGCTGTGCACCCATGTCCTCGGCCTCTGGAGGCTTCCAGCCCCAGTGAGGGAGCCGACGGTTGCTGTGGGACTGGGGACATGTCCATGCTGCTGCGGCTGCAGATGCTTGTGACAGTGCCATGGGGCTCCACAAAGATGCAATTGTATTAATGTGGTTGTTTCTCATCTCCGTTTATTGTCAGGACAGAGGAGAGATGGCAACAGGCTTGATTTGCTTGATTTTTCTGATGATGATCTGTTTAGAGAGCAATGGCTCATCCAATCCAGTCCTTTGGGAGAACCCTGGGGGCCATTGCACAGCCACAGATATTATTGAGACTTTCAGCTTTGACACCAGGTTGCATCCATCATGGTCTGCCTTGCCTTGCCACTGCCCCTCCTTCTCCCCACACCCCCCAAACATTTCTCTGTGCAAACTCAACTGACCCCCGAATGGTACCTTTTCACCTGTTGTTTGATATGGTCCAGGGAGCATTCTCCTTATGCTGCAAGGGTTAAAGCTTGCCTCCCCTGGAGGCTACGCTTCACTTGATAATATCATCAGCTTGTGACAGTATTAATGTGGGGATCAGGTGTGCGAGGCGGCCTGCATTACCCTGGAGAGAGATGAGTTGTGTCCGGAAGAGCCAGAACTGCATACATGGCATAATTGCACCAGGGTTTGATGACGCCTTCCTGACCCTTTCCCTCTTAATAAACCATTAGCTGCCCCTCCAATGATGAACATCCTCTTCCCTCTTGTTGCATGAACCTCTCCTACTTGTCCATAGCCACATCTGACCATGTCTGCCTGCCTTCGTGATGCTCCCTTCGGCTGACAGAGCTGCTGCTCTCTCTGTCCCGGGAAACACAGCGTCTCCCGGATGCTTGCTCTGCTGCAGTGCTGCAGCCAGTGCCACCCTTCCCGCTGCCCCAGGTGTGTCACTGCCGCCCTCCTGCCTATTTAACGCACTGGGAAATTTTTCAATATATATTCAAATCACTGCAGCTCTCCAGGAGCTGAAGGCTGCCATCCATCTCTTATTCCTCCCTGTAACCCCAGTGCTTTGAGCCGGAAAGGGGAGTGCTGGGCCAGGGGAATCTGCTGCTGGGACCTGCTGGTCTCCCCAGTGCCGAATGCTGGGTGAAGGCAGCATGTGCCTCTTCCATCCAGCCGTGCTTCTCTGGGTGGGAGGTGCATATTGAGGATGGTGAGGTGGAAGATGCATATTGGGGATGGCGACTCCTGGCACTCCTCTGGGAGCTGAACAAGGCTGGGGGTTCACTGAGGCAGAAAGCAGGACCTGCTCACTGCTCTGGCTCAGCCTTGCAGCAGTGAGGCAGCAGTTTGCCCTTCTCTTACCTAGGATTCTCAGAACCACTTAAAAGCCCCATGTACACTCTAGCCCTGGTGCTGCCCCAGGGCCCAAGCACCTGCGGACAGGCACCACCACCAGCCTCCTGCAGAGACCTGCCAGCATCGCTCCGTTAGCCAAAGAGCAGCAGCAGCAGGAGAGGTTTCCCAGTTGAAACTGGGGCAGGATCAGGCACATTAGAAGCCCTGTGCCTGCCCTTAGAAACCTGCAGAGGCTTGGAGGATGGGGAGAAGCAGGAAAGACTGTTTCTGCAAAGCCTTGCTTTTAAATAAACAAGCAGCAGGCGAACAGGGATAGGTTTGGAGGGGAACTCTTTCAGATGCATTTGCTATGAGTGCTTGACTACAAAAACCAGACCAGCACAAGGAGTTAGTCCCTATATCTTCCTTGTTCTGTATTTTGCCAATAAACATATCTGCAATCACTGGGCTGGGTAGCATCCTTCAGCGAGGCTCTGGCCAACTTTTACAGCAGAAACTTATCTTCTCCAGTTGTTACTGGTTATTTGTATTCCACTGGTGCCAGAAGTTGTTTGCTGCAGGGCATGGCGAGATACCTCCCTTGCCTCAAACTGGAGTTATCGAAGGAAAAATAAGCTTTTCCACACAGTGCCGTGCCTCTTGATTTAAATGGCGCAGTGAGTGCTTGTGAAGGCCTCACGACACCTCCTGCTCTCTCCAGCTGCTGGCTGTGCCACGTGCATCCCTTACAAGCTGGCAGTAGTTAGGATACTGCGGCATTCCCTTTTCTCCTTCCACTGTGCATCGTTAGGATTTTACTCACTGACTTTCTACTCCTTATCTGGGTATCCCATTGCTGCAGTCTTGTTCCTTATCTTCTCACCATCACCTCTCACTGGCTTGAATTTGTCATCTGTCCCTGGGTTTGGGTGATGTTTTCCTCGTCCAGGAGTCTTGAGAAGCTTGTCTTGATGCGCAGTGACCTCAATGTCCCTCTTTTCTCAGAGCAGCTGGGGACACTGCAACAGAGGATTAGAAAGTGGAAGAGGATGGGTGGGAACTGAGCTTACAAGCCTGGGAAGTGCTTCCTGCTCAAGCCAGGGTGCTGTGCCAGCCAAACTCCAGTTATTGGCGCTTCATGGCTCCTTTCACCCCTGCCGGTTAATATAGATGTATCCCAGTGAGGGGATTTTTGCTCAGAGGGCAGGACAGCTGGACTTGAATGGAGAGACTGGTGTGTCTACCAGGTCTCCCCTTCCCTTGACATGCTCCTGCTGCCAGGATGTGGTCTCTGCACAAGCATCTCTTATTTTTATCATCCTTTCACCCCCATCTTTCCCCTTCATGATCTGGTTACAAACCAATTTAGAAAACTCAAAGTCAGCTCCTATTTTTTAATAAATGCTTCTTTTTTTCACCTAGAGCTGCAGCAGGAGGGCATGGCTTTGGTGAAACCTTCAGCATCCCAGAGAGCCTCGAGAAGCACTAAAACCTCTGTACTCCCTTAGTGAGGTGCAGGCCTTGCCCACATCCCTGTCTGCCCCCTCCCTCACTGCCCTGGTTCCCACACTCCCCAACACCTCGGCATCCTTCAGGGCTCCAAGTTTGGGTTTGCCCCTAACTCCCAGCTTCAGGGCTCTCCGACAGCTGTGATGTATCAGTGACAGGCTCTCTTTGTGTCCTGCTCTTGCACAACAATAGATACTCCTGTCTGTTTATGCAAGTTTGAATTTGTCCCTATAAATATGGCACTGAAGAAACAGTAGGCTATAGATTGCATACTGACAGCTGAAAGATTAAGGGAATCCATTAACTAAACCAACTGCCTGGAAATCTTACGCAGAACTTACACCTGAAAGCTATTATTGCTCTCCTGTCATACGGGTTTATCTCTTTATTTAGGATCCTTTTTGTTCAGTTGAGGGTTTGGTGTTTTGTTGGTTGGTTGGCTGTTTTTTTCTCTCTAATAATGTAAACTTGTTCTGGAGTAACAGAGGAGCCCTTGATTAAGTATCTAAGTATATTCTGCTGAAGAATTTATGAACTCTGAGCCAGCACTGTCCTTGCCAGATCCCATGGAGCGTAAGGGGAGGGGACACTTGCCTGTCTCTGGGTTTGTGCTCTGAATGGCCTTGGATCAAGTTTCCTTGCAATGAACTGTTTGCATTGCTCTCATGGGCGACTCTGTCTCACTTAAATATCTGGCTGCACTTAACCTTTTTTCACCTGAGTTCTCTCCATCCCTCCCGTGCTCCCTGCCCTTACCTCTGCGCCAGCTCCCCGCTTTACAACAGCAGCCCACCCTCAAGGTTACAAGAGCGGGCAGTCGCTCGGCTCTCTGGAGCCACGCTGGGTCCTGGCTGTGATACTGTTGAAGGTTTTTTTTCCTATTCTGGTCTATTCAGGTCTCTACACAATGCTCATCACCATAGTATCTGTGCAAGCTCCTTGTTCTCCACCGAGCGCCGCGCCGGCTCCTCTCTGGTTGTCCTCCCCTCCGCTCCGCAGGTCTGCAGGGGGTTCGAGGGGCGGGGGGGTCTTTATGCACCTTGCTGTGCGCTGGCATTAAAGAAGGCAAAAGCAGAGACATGTGGCTCTTATAGAGTAAAAGTCTTTGAGGCTGAAGAGGACTGCTCTCTTGTTAACACACACATGCCCGCAGTCTCTCTGGGCAGCAGGTCCAGCTCGAGAGGTCCAGCTTGAGGAGTGCAAAAATCACTGGCCTGCTTTTGGAAGCTGTTTTCCTGGGAAAACACCCACAGGTCAAACCTCCACTGGTCTCTTTTCCTCATCTCTGCTTTCTCACTTCTCCTTCAGCTGAGCCTTTGCAGTGGCTCTTCTGTGGACCTTGATTTGAGTTAACAGCTATTCAAGTGATCTATACACCTGTACGCTCAGGCTGTGCTATGTGCCTCAGACACTAGGTCTGAGCATATGATTTCTTCCACCATCATTATGGATGGTTTTCTCCTTTTTTTTTGAAATCCCAAAGTAGGGCAGTGCAGGAAAAAAAGTCAATATCCTGGCTAGTGAAAATGCAGTCTCAGTGAGCGTGAAATGTGGAAATGTGAAACATTTCCACGACCGAGGCTGCACAGCAGCAGTTTTCTGCAGCGCTCAGCTCTGCATGAGGTTGGAGGTGAACATCCCCTCTGCCAGAGCCCCCTTTCTTGGGTGATGTGTGAGTGATTAATGCTGTCCCGAGCGAAGAATAAAGTTTCAGTCGCTGCTATTGTCAGGGGAACAGGAGCGGTTCCCGTCCGGCTTTACAGATAGTAACCATGGCATCTGCTGCTCCGCAAATACAGCCTGGCTAGCAATGGTTGGATGAACAGGACGAGGGGGGGTAAATCACATTCAAGCCCATCTCCGCACCGGGGATGTTACTGTGTTACTGAGACGTGAGGAATTTGGAAAGAGGTTTATAAAAGTTAGCGCAGCTGCTTTGTTGCAAACTCACTCAAGTCGGGGTATTTTCATTTCTCTCTTCCTCTAATAAATACCCTCAGGATTTTCCCACCTTCTGAACTAATCACTTCACTTGTAACATGTCAGTGGAACAAAACCAGCTGCTTGTGAACATCAGGAGAGCCAAGACAGAAGAAAGAGATCTTGAAGTCTATGGAAATGTCATTTTTTGTCCAAATTAAGCAACATGAGCAGAGCCTGGATGGACATCCATGTATGGAACATCAGTGGCTTCTGTTGGGAAGTTGTCTATAGGGCTTTTAGCAAAGGAGGGCTGTGTTTGAAGGCACAGGTGCTGTTTGAAGTTTGTCGGTGAGCTCCAGGAGCATCTCAGCCTCGCAGTTAGGCATCTCCAGCTCAGTGAAGAAACTGT
>NW_009931308.1:248810-255944 GCF_000696875.1 Nestor notabilis | reverse complement strand
CGCCAGAGTGAAAAACCTGGGGATGCCCCCCAACCCCAGCCAGTGGCTGCCCTGAGCCATGTCCCTCCGTGGCTGGCATTTGTCACCAAAGAGAAGAAAGGAAGGGATGGAGATGGAGAGATGAACATGGCACTGCTGGAGAACTCACCGAGCCCATGTAAATCAGCTGATGGTTGTGCTGGAGAAGGCTCTGTGTGGTTCGAGCTCATTTGGTCTGTGTTGGGGGGAGATGGCAGAGGTCGGGAGAGGTGGTGTTGCCAGGCAACACTCCCCGTATATTAGGAAGATAAATCCTATAATAATGGAAAGAACGGATACTTTCTGTGCCTGTTGTTTATTTCTTTCTTCCTCTGTGGTTCTGCTTGCTCGGATCTCAGCTGTGGCGTCAGGGAGCAAAATGACCTTTTAGTGCCCCAAAGGACGAAGTGGTTTTATCCTTGCTGATGAAAATTATGTGATTCGGTGTGATACAGAGCTTTTGGGATATTCTGGGTCGAGGGCTGTGTCACTGCAGGTGCAGCCCTGGGCAGGAGCAGGGGCAGGAGGGCTGGCAGACACCCGCATGTCTGTTTTTTAGGAGGAAAAAGACTTGTGGGAAAGGCCAATTCCTTATCTCCAGACACACCCCACTCATGTACTACTTGCTTTTTGCAAACATTTGTGTGTTTGCTTTTTACCTATCTCAAAGAAAGTGTGATTCAGTTCATTCTGTCGAAGTGGCTGCTGAAGGTGGTGTTCGTCTGAGGTTCCTCCAGCAGCCAGCCTGCAGCACCAGGTGACTGCTCTGATCAGTTGTGGCTCCAGCTAACACACAGCTTGAATACTGAGCACCCGCAGTGTGCTGTTTGCAATCAAGCCAGAAAAACATAAAAAGAAAAGTCTCCCTCCCAAAGACGTTTAAATACTTCCAAACAACAAGAAAAACTGGAGGAAATTGCAATGATTAAAGCGAACAGAGTCGTAGGCTTAATTTGTCACATATATCATTTGCTCCAACTTTGCTATTTTCCATTAGTGCACTTCAGGGTTGCAACTGGGATGAGAAGGAGAAGTGACAAAGTACGACGAGACTCCAGCTTGCTGAGTGTTTGCTGAGCGTGCAGTCTGCCATAGCTAATGCCTTTGGACACACCAGCAGCCATACACCCCAGCCTCGAGCTCACAGCCCTGCTTAGCCCTCACTGTCCCAGGGCTGCCTCCTGCTCTTGCTGGGAGGAGATGGTGAGGAAACCCCCGATGGCTGGTGGCTTCTCTTGTCTCACCACTATTCCTCTCCCCAGTCCATCCAGCAGAGCAACCAGCGCAGCACTGGTGGGCTGCAGTCGTTGGATGTCGGTGGTGCCACTTAGCCTATAGCCCAGGCACTTCGTTGTTTCAGTATGCAATTAGCTTACAGCAGCATGGTAAATATTTCATACTGTATAGCAAAGGTTGTTTAATTTTTTATTATTTTAAAGCTGCTCATGAATGTTTTACAGAGATTATCTCCTCTGGTGGAGAGTGGAATAGGAAAGTGAAAGGAAAGTTTCCTGCAGTTTCAGGTTTGGGGATTGTACTCGAGTCACCTGGCACCCATGGAAGCTGTTAATTTAGCCTGCTAATGAGAACAACTGAAGTAGGATGTTGAGCAAAGCGTATTTACTAAATATGTTGTTATGTGAATATGCTCCTACAATCCTATTTATTACAAAAGTAATTAAATTGTCCTTTATTCCATGGACTCAACTACACTGACTCAAAAGATGATGACCCCCCAGCGTGCATGTTATGGCACCATCTGCTTTTGGGTATTCACTTCAAGTTTCACCATTGCTGGGATCTGCAAAAAAAACCCATAACAAAAAGCTTTTGAGTAAAGAGCCATTGCTTCTGCTTGTTGTGGGATGGCTCTTACGAAATGTCATTTTATGGCATGTGCTTCTGGCCAAATCCAGGAGTGATCCCTCAGAGCATCTGTTCTACCACTGACTTTGAGAGACGATGGATGTCTCTCTTTGACATCTCAAGTTAGACAGCTATTGTAAAGTTAAGTGAGATGAGTTTCTTTCCTGTTTTCGTGATATGAAATAACATCAAATTTCATTTCACATGAAATGAATGTCAACTGGATAAGATACAGATAGAGCCAAAAAGAAAGTGGTCTCTTCTACATTTGTTCTGGTGCAGAGCCTCCAAAAAAGTCCTTTGAGGACTGGCTAACCCCATATCTTTTTCCCTCAGATATTGCATTAGTGGTCTTCCTGCAAACATTTCTGGAGTGACCACCTCACTTCTCCATTTCTCTTTCTATGTGAAAAGAAAACAAAGAGCATCTTTGCTTGTGACATTTCCCACCCTGGCTTTTAATTGTGCATGCCTTGGGATTCCCTTTTGGCTCAAATACTTGCCTGCCTGCCTGCAGAGCAAACTGAGGGCAAAGTTGGTTGTATGAACCCAAATTAAGTCTTCAGGAAAGGACTTGCGACTTTAATCACAGCCAGTAACTCAACCATGCAGGATATACTCACACAGCAGTGTCACTTAGATGTCTGCTCCCACTCTCTCCCTCCTGCCCACATCCTTTGGCAGTTTAATAGAAATAGATTTCCCAAAGCCTTAATCATCTGTGAGCTACAGCAGCTCCTTCTGCTTGTGTTTTGCTGAATTGTTATTTGCTGCACAGCCAGGCTTGAATGCACAGCATCATGGCAGGTAGTTGGTTTTTTGGAAGACTTTCCTGGAGAAAACTCCAGCCTCCTTTCCACTCTTCCTTCTCCACACTCACTGCAGCTCTGCAAAGGGGAAGGGTGGTGAGGGTTTCCTCCAAAACCCCTGTCCTTTCTCTGTGGCTCCTTGTCCTTGCCCCACACAGCCTGACTGACAGGGCACCTCATCTGAGTAGTTTCAACTGTGCACATTCGGCAACCCTTTTCCTTTACAGAAAGGGAGGAATACACTTGATAAAGAGCACAAGAAGTGAGGAATACACATGATAAAGGGCACAAAAAGGAAGGAATACACATGATAAAGGGCACAAAAAGGAAGGAATATGCATGATAAAGGGCAATTAGTAGAACTGCCCAAATGGGAAAGTGCCTGTGATCTGCTTATTGAGACAGATCTTGTTTCTTGTTCACAGTCACTTGTTTCAGACTTGACCAAGAGGGTTCCCTGTATTTCAGCTCACACAGTGATGATCCTCATGTCTGCTGCAGGTACACAGGGCAGCGTCTGTCACACAGGCAGTGTGCTGAGCTGTGGCAGTCCTTGGCCACACTTGGTGGTGGCTTTCTCATCAAAGTCCAGTCATCTGGACACCCAGCAGTAACCAAGTTACTGATTTTAGTTCAGCTGCTCTACAAACCAGCAATTCAGATCTGCTGTTACCATGTGCTTGGTGCAAGCCATGGTCTTAGCAAAGAACTGTGAGTGAAATCCTCATGGAAATGTTATCAAGTAAATGCTGCAGCTCTGATGCACTTTTCTGACCTTCCCCTAGGCCCTTGGAAGCAGCATTTGGTGGTCCTGTAACAGAAGGACTTTGGAGAGAGTTTTGTGGTGGCTTCTGCCTGAGTGCTTCAATCTCACATGGGATGAAAGTGACAGCCGGAGAGATCACCTTCCCCTCCTCCACTCCAGCCTCATCCTCTCAGGATCTTCCTCTGAAATACATCATCTCCCAAGTCACCTCAGCATCAGAAAGAGATTCTTTGAGATGCTCACCATCTGTCACCCCTGCCATACCCAAACACCACGCGCCTGCGCTCCGCAGGGACCGTGCCGTCTGTGTTACCTCCATTTCACGGGCTGGCAACTTCACACTCAGTCTTTCATGTTTCCAGAACTGCCATTTATGTTGCATTCAAAGAAGCTATGGTATAAGTTGCACTTAGTCTTAGATTTCCACTCATTTCCCTGGGGCACGAGCAGGTAATGAGCCCTGATGCTCTCTGAGCTGCTGCTGTGCTCAACAGGGCAGCTCTGCTGTTCTTCTGGAGCGAATCTAGGGATTTGCAGTGCAGGATTAGGATGCAGTGATAGGACAAGCGGGAATGCCTTTCTACTGAGAGGGTAGATTTAGATTAGATATTAGGGAGAAGTTCTTCCCTGTGAGGGTGCTGAGGTGCTGGCACAGGGTGCCCAGAGAAGCTGTGACTGCCCCATCCCTGGCAGTGTTCAAGGCCAGGTTGGACACAGGGGCTTGGAGCAACCTGCTCTAGTGGAAGGTGTCCCTGCCCGTGGCAGGGGTTGGAAACGTGATCTCTAAGGTCCCTTCCAACCTAAACCACTCTATGATTCTATGATTTCAGGGACAGCCAGGTCCACGCCTGGGGTGGCACAAGCACCAGGGAGCCCAAGGATGGACAACGTGAGGAGCACCAGCCTATCATAGCAGCCCTTCATCTCATGCCACTGATGGATAAATGGAGCTGAGTCAGGTGGAGATGGCAGAGACATTGGTGCTTAGGGGTGACTGTGATCAGAAATTCATAAATAATGAAATTGCCGTGTTCCACCTGATTTTCTATCTGCAGCTTGCATTGTGTGTGGTTTTCATGAATACATTAATTAGGGGCTGTGAGTCTCTGAACAATGTTAACAAATCATCGCTATGCATTTGTCCATACTTCCTCTAAATGTTCAGTATTTGAAAATCTGATTAGGATTGGTTAATTTTAATCAGACAGCCGAGGAACATGATATACTTCTCCTGCCTCGCTGGCAGAGTGATGCAGGCACACAATCTTGAATTCAAATTCAGCTCTCCATAGCCACTTCCTGGAAAATCAGAAGAATTGGGAGGGGGGTGTGTGTGTGTGTGTGTGTGTGTGTGTGTGAATTTGAGGTCACCAGACCATCTTCTGGGAGGGCGGGGGCATGTCATCCAAAAATCCTAGGAAGAAGGCTTGGAAGCATTCAGCTCATGATGGTCTTGTGCAACAAGAGATGAAAAAGGAGACTAACAAACACGAGGACAAAATCTTCTCCCAGGCAGCGAGTCAGATGTAGACTACAATCGAGCGAGAGCTGGTGTCTCTGACAAACAGCTCCAGAAACAGGGAGAGATTTCGCACCATGTGTATTCTATAGGTGCTTGTTGAAAATGGCTTTTAACTAAAATGGCATTGCAGAGTCCATCTTACAAGGTACAAGCACGCTGATCCAGACCAGATTTTTTACTTCACCTCCTCTGCCTGAAAATATGCTACTACCAAAGTGTCAGACAGGGAAGAGACTCCCCTTTGTCTTTTCATTCACGGGGAAGAATCCATCATCCAACACTTTTCACCTGCCTCAGTCACAGGTAAATCCCAGACCAGATTTTTTTTTACACTCAAACCCTCCACGCTTCCTCTCACCTCCCTCAATGGGACAAATAAAGCCCAATAATATGCAAAATCTCTGATTTCTCAAATTCCTTCCACTCCAAGATGTCTTCTGGCAAGGAGTCTCCTGCAGAAGGGATGAGCCCTGTCTGTGCCAAAATGCAACTCAAGCTCTCGCTTTCAGCTCTGTGTCAGATTTTTATCGTAACATCGCTCTGAATACACACACACATTTAAAAAAAAAAAAAAAAAAAACAAAACCAACCAAAAACCCATAAAAAAAAAGGACATCCAATTTAAACCCAACAGCTTTGAAATGTGAGAAACATGAGCGGGACACAGGCACGAGCGGCCTCGCTGAGCTCCCGCGTCCCCCAGCCCCGCTGCCCTGCCGAGCGAGCTTTTTGTCTTCCCAGCACGCTGGGGCTGAGTGGCGGAGGGCCGCTTCCCAGAGAGAAGGCAGCTTGTTTGCAAGAAAAAGGGGAGTTTTCTTTGGCTTTTTTGAAAAATAATCTGCCTTTTTTTTTTTTTTATATCAGCATAAATACTGCAATTCTTTGTAGGATTTTTTCTTTTTTTTCCTCCCTTTCTCTGCTAACAAATGCTCCAGTGTCTTTACCAGGATAAAAGGGTGTGGGAGGGAAAGGCACAACCCCCTCCTCTCCAAACTGAACCAGCAACATATTTGCACTATTTAATTTAATAGGGAATTAATACCATTAGCGGATTAAATATGCCAGCAGCGCTAGCAGTCAGCATTCATTCCAGCAAAGCAGACGGGTGTGTGCGGATCTATCACACGCTGACAATGAAGTGGGAAGGAGCCAGCCTGGGCAATGCAACATGCACTGGCATGGTGGAGTCCGGTGTCCTTTTGCAACCCTGTGTTGTGCAAGGATGTGTGCAGCCCAGGGTCATGGTTAAACCATTCTGCATGAGCTCCTGGTGTGGCCATGGAACGGAGGCTGGGTGGAGGCTTGGGAGAAGAGGCTTTGGGTGCACTGCGTTTGTCAAGCTTCAGTTTCCTTATCTATAAAGTGAGCGCAAAGATACTGGTCCAGCATCTGCTGCAATCTCCTGATAAGAACTGCTCCAGGAGAGCAGGATAGAGATGATATTATTTGTAAGAGCTCAGGAATCAGTGGGCACATGCTGGAAGAAGGCACTGGGGGTGAGGAACAAAGGGTCTTTTGCTCCCATTAGCACTGCCTGCCTTGATGCCCCATCCAGAAGCAGTATGGAAGCGGTGTGACTGTGCCTCAGTGTTGTGACTGCATGTCTTCCAGGCAGCAGGAAACAGCTTTTACTCTGCATTTGTCACCTTCACTGACCCTCAGTGCTCATTTTCCAATTATGAACTCAAGATTGTGACATTTGTCCCCCCAACACTGGTGGAAAATGCAGCCGCTTGCTCCTCTTTGCTCAAATCTCCTGTAGATCTCTAGCCAAGTGTGGGGTATCCTCTCACCGTGCTCCCCCTGTGGCAGGTCCTCCCCCTTGCAGTGGCAAAACCAGCCCCTAACCAGAGGAGCAGGAGAAACCAGAGGATGGACAGGGAAGACTGGACAGGGGGTTTGAGGTGAAGCTTTTTAAGGATAATGTCTTCAGGAGAAGCAGGATTGTATGGGAAAAGTAGGAAAAGGGGAATTCTGCACATCAAGAAGTGCCTCTGTGTTCAGGGGCTGCTTGGGGGCTGCACTAGGGAGCGATGGGGCACAGCAGAAGACAAGAAGAATGGGGATGGACAGGGGAGCTGCAAAGGAAGGATGATCAGAGGGGTGACATGAGAGAAGCATAGCGTGAGCGAGAGACTGAAGCATAGGGAGAG
>NW_009931308.1:241158-248779 GCF_000696875.1 Nestor notabilis | reverse complement strand
AGGAAAAGAGGCCAATAGAAGCGTCACTGGGGCTGGTCAAACATTTCATTTTTGGCAGCTGTGCTCCAAAATGTTCAAGCAGCCAAAAAGAAAAAGAAATAAAGAGAAACCACTTCAATAAACACTAAAAATTACAAGAGCCTTTTATTTTAATATGATTTGCACAGTATTTTTGTTAGCAATTGACAGGATTCCCTCCCTCTCTGGCGAGGCACCTGGGAGGAGAGGAGAGATGAATAGAGGAAGGACTAAATGAACAATGAGGGGGCTTTGGCTGCACCACTCACATTGCTCCACAGGGTTCAGTGGGCTGAGCTGGCAGAGGATTTGGCCCATTGCTGGCACTCTGTGTAGAGGTGAGGGAGCAGAGCAGAGCGTGGCAAGTATCTGGGCTTCCTATCCAGCGAAGATGCCATTTGCTATACATTTTACGGCACCTCCACAGTCCAGATCCCGTTTCATGGCCTCTTAGTGTGATGCTGGGGAAAAAGCACCCTCTGATACAGGGGAAATTGCTCTTGGTTTCCACAGCTGCAGCCCTGGGCGTGGGGTGTCTTCACATGGAGCCACCAGTCCACCGAAGCCCTTGCCCTCAAAAGGGTGGTATGGGTGGTGAAACACTGTCATACACTGCACAGAGAGGTGATAGATGTCCCATCCCTGGACACATTCAAGGTCATTGAAGCTCTGAGCAACCTGATCTAGCTGAAGATGTCCCTGCTCATTGCAGGGCAGTTGGGCTATATGACCCTTAAAGGTCCCTTCCAACCCAAACCATTCTGTGATTTTATGAAAGCTACCCAGTGGCCATATTCCTACTGGCCTCATTAAGCACCCAGACCTGCAGGTCCTGACTACAAGAGGTGTTTCCTACCTGACTGCATCTGCCAAGGAGGGCTCGCTTCCTGCAGGAGGGATGCAGAAAGCCCCGTGGGTGCCAGGGACAGAGGGCTTGGAGCAGTCGACAACATCCTGACACCTCTGGCGCTGCATCCAGGCGCCACGTGTGCCTCTCCCTCCTCCATCCCCCTTCCCAGAGCCCTCAGCCATCCTGTTTTACATTATGTACATTAGCTTTTGGACTTTTAATCCCCTTCATTGAATAAATCACTTCTTTTAGCTTGATAACTTTTCTTCCCCTTAAGCTATCATCCTGGTCTTTCATTCCATTCAGGATTTGAGACTCTCCCTGCTGTCTGCAATCAAGCTGCATTCTTTCAGCAATTATTTTGTGTCACTGCTCTCCCCTCTAAAATTTCTGGGGCTAGCATCTTTTTTCGCTTGCAGGCTTCCTGTTGCTGCTTATCTCCAGTGTCTCCAGCCAAGAGGTCCTTTCATTCCACCTCCTCTGTCTGACACTAGCCCTGGATATGGAACTTGGTCAAAAATGCTTTCTCAACACATGTTTGTCAGGACGGAGAGCTTGCATCTGTGCTTGGCGGTGCAGTGTCATGTTCCCTGTCAGTGGGGGGACAACAGGGGAGCTGAGCTAATGGACTGGATCAGGTTCTCTTTGCTGACAAAGATAACAGAAGGAAGCTGTACATGTGTGAGGGAGAGAAATGGGAGTGCAGAAAGGAACAGGGGCTGAATGCTGGGGGAATTCATATGGGGAAGGGCAGAAATGCACAAAGGAACCCTTGCTTCCCAGGGCTGTCAAGACAAAAACAAACTTGCTGGGATCCCTTTGAATCATGTCCTGCTGTGGTGAGCAGCTGCAACGTGCAGTTCAATCCCATGCCTTGCATGGATTGCATTGTTGGAGATTATTGACTTTCCTCTCCTGATGGAGAAGAGTCAGGAGGAGAGACGACTGCATCCCGCACTCCAAGTTGGGTGACAGAGACCTGGAGCATGGTGGCTGCATTGCTTCCAGAGTGTAGATCGCAGTAGGAGTGATCAGATGTCATGATACAGAGAATAAGGTGATTTGCTCAAAGGTCAGGGAAGAGATCATCCTCCAGTGTTCATGATTTATCTATTTATTTATTGCATGCTTCTAAGTGCTGGGCAAGGCTTCCATGGGGCCTCAGCAGGAGCTGATGGGGCCAGCAGTCCAGTGTGATGCGGCAGAGCCCATCTATCCCCTCTGTGATGTGTCTGCCACCATGGCACTCACCTAGCAACTGTCCATGGAGAGAGATCCTGAACGTGATGCTGGTTTAAAACGAAATAGCAAACTAAACAGACAAAACCTTCAATTTTCCTTTGGTTTTGTTTTGGGGTTGGATCCATCCCCTCTCTCAGAAAGAATTTTAATGATAATCATAAGCCACCCATGGGGCTGGTTCCTTTGCCACAACACTAAAACACAGATGCTTGCAGAAAGATGGACCCTCTCAAGCACATGCACTGCAACTACTCAGACCACAACACTGGTTTGGGGTTGGGGTTTTGGTTCATCCAGATGGTGGCAGAGGAAGAGGGAAGCTAATTTTACATTGCTTTGTTATTTTGAATACTGAGTGAATGGTTAGATGCCTATGGGGATGAGCAGATGTGGGTAGGCTGTAGGGTGCATGTGGGTCTGGTTTCTGCTTCTGGGATGGCCTGGAGGCACGTGAAGGGACCATCCCCATGATGTTATCAGCTGTTCTGTGAGGATAAATCATGGTGAAGTTCACTGTACCCCCAGGAACCGGGACAGAGAGAAGGGAGCTAGTTGGGGTGATGGAGACATGTCTCAGAGAGGGCTGCTAGAGTCATAGAACCCTAGAATCATAGAATGGCTTGGGTTGGAAGGGACCTCAGAGATGATCTCATTCCAACTTCCCTGCCATAGGCAGGGACCCCTTCCACTAGACCAGGTTGCTCTAGGCTTAACCACCCCTTAAACCAGTCCCGGGGAACATGGTGATTAGCAGACTTGGTGCTAGAATAAACCTGTCTCTCCTAAACTACAGGGCACTGGAGTTAAAGGCAGGAGGGGAAAAATGTCTTCTGTAAGAAGCACCTGGCAGTAGAGTAAACTCACTCTGTGACAGATTTACTGTGCACGGTGCTTATTTGTTTAAGATGTGCCCTGAGTGCTCCCCCCGTATTGTGAAGCCCACTTAAGCAAACACTTCACCTGAAGCATTAAGTGGTTACCACTGTGCACAGGGTTTCTTGGGCGAATGTCCTCGCTACCCTGCAGCTTCCTGCTTCCCTTCCCGTGCCTGCACACTTGCACACGCGTGCGGCTGGGTAATGCATCCATTAAATCCAGCCACATTCCTGAGACTACACAGATAAGAAGTATAAAAAAGAAAAAAAGGATCCTCTTTGTTCAGTCATTTCTCTGCTGCCGTGTGTGAATAAAACCATCTCAGACAAGTGCCTGACAGAAGAATTAATCCTGAAAGGAGGAAAAACATTTCCCATGAGCTCTCAGCCTCCCCGTTTTGTGCCTTGATGAATGCTGTGTAACACCCATGCCGGGTGCACCGGTGCTGTGGCTGCTCTTGGGCATCCCTCTGCCGCCACAGTGTGTGTCAATGTCCCAGTCTCTTCCTCTCCAGAGGGGTATGGATGGAGCCATGGAAGTGTTAGGAGCTGCAGAGACATCCTGTCTGAGCATGTCATGCCTGCGAGCATCTCCAAGGCCTGTGCTGGCTCCAGGGTCTGCAGAAAGCCGCCACACCAGGCAATTAGGTGAGGCGAGTATGTGACACAAATGTGGTTCTGTCTCATCAAGTTAAGGGAAACTTTTCAGCTCACCTGGTGGGGGTTTGGCCTTTGAACCAAAGCTCTTCCCTAGAGCCCCAGCCCTAGGGTGCCGATAACACAGCAAAGTTGGAGTGATACCTGTATACCCATGGGGCTGTCCTGCCACTTTCCCCATTACCTACTGCCCGTGGCTGCTGTCTGGCCATCCCTGGAAGCTGGAAGGAATTTGGACACCACAGCCTTTAACCGGTGGCTTTCACTGTCCTGCTGCAGGCAATGACTCTAGTGGGTGCACTATCAGGAAATTTTTAGGATGCTCTGAAGCAGGCAGGAGCTGTGGGTGATCCCACTCTGCCCTGCTGCCCGCCCTGGTCCAAGGCACTGCTCCTGCTCCTGGGGATGCAGGTATGGAGCTGGAGGTGTTTGAATAATTTAAGGAAGTACTTTTGCTGGGCTCTGCAGTCCCAGGACCACTGCTGACTTCAGGGGCAGTGCCATCAGTGCAGGGACAGTGAGAGGAACACAGCAGCCACCCACCTTCAGGCACCTCTGTGAGATGTGACAGGAGGCTTTGCTAACACAGGAGAGATGGGCAGGATGAGAGAATGGTGATTTAAACCACAGCTGGATGTCTTCCCAGGCAGGAGGCAGTGCAGGACAATGTGCCAACCCCTTATATCCACTGAGGGATGGCATGGGTGCCCATCGTGGGCATGGGTGGCAGCCACTCACCTTCCTGCTCCCAGCACCAGTACATGCACCACACTCTCATTGCAAGTCCTCTTGGCCATGTCAGTCCAGACTGAGCCAGTGACCAAGGCTTTCAGCAGCGAGCCCCCAAACCGCGCTGACACTGTGTAAGCTGTTCCTTATGGTAATGGTGAAGAAAATCCCTACTGAAAGCAGGTAAAAGCTGAGCTTTTCCTACTGGACTTTTAAATAAACAACTGCGTGGAGTGCAGGAATGAAAGTAAAGGGAAGTTGGAATGAAATCCTCCTCTTCTCTCCATCCTCCTCTGCTTTTTTTCACTGATGACATTTACTCTGCTTAATAAAAGGAGGATTTATGTTTGACTCCTGTAATGGTGCCTTTTAATCTCTGAGACCTTGATACTTCAGGATCGTGTGTGCTGGTGCATGTCCAAAAGAGCGAGTTTTTGTCGCAGGCAGAGGGAGGAGAGGGCAGCAGAGGGACTGGGGAGATTTGGGCCATCAAGCCAGGTGTTGCAAAGGGCTTTCAGAGCTTTGTGACCCCATTGCAGCTAGTGGCCTACACCAATTACAAGAGGCTGGGAGAGCTCAGGGCATCTCAGCAATCTCTGAGCAGTGCAGATGTCTTCAGAGAGCTGCTACTGCTGAGGGATGGCTGGGGCCGCCCTGCAGCCTTCTGTAAAGTGGTTATCGCTTCTGGAAGGAGGAAGTGACAGAAGCCCCTGGAAATAAAACATTGAAGTTTCCATTAGCGACATCTCTGAGTTAGCTGGTGCTGATCAGCTCCAGATGGGATGTCAGGCTCCAATTACTGCTTCTCACCCAGGGGAGGGCGAGGGGCTGGGGGTGCCATGCTGAGGATGGTCTTGGGGCTTGTGGGGAGTCCGGACTGGGCTGGTGGATGAAGGGATGTTGCAGACTGAGGGCAGGTGGATGATGGTGGGATGGTAGGGCAGTGGGATCTTGAGATGCTGGGATGCTGAGATAGTGGGGTAGTGGAATGGTGGAGTGGTGGGACAGTGGGGTTGTGGGATGGCAGGGTGGTTGCATGGTGGAAAGGAGCTCATATTCAGCTCCCAGGATGCCCACACAGGCTGGGTGATAGGAGAGGGGAGAAGATGGCAGAGCCAGCTGGCAAAGCAGCATGTCAGCCCTCCCATGAGGCCCTCCACAGCTTTCTTGAGATAAAAAATAAAGCAAGCCCCAATTTACTGATGATGCCAGTCCCAGGGATCCAAATCCATCTCTGTTCTAAAGACTAGGAAATGGGGCAAGAAGGGAAATATCAGCCTGTGATCACACTGTGAGGTCAGAGCAGCCTGCGGGTGCTGCCAGCAGCTCCCCATTCCCACCAGCCCTGGGGTCTCCCCGGAGGCATGTTTCAGTCTGGGGCTCCATCTCCTCCCTGCTTGCCCTGGATGAGGCTGTGCCCTGCCATAGAGCGGGGCCATAGGGTGGGCTGGGAGCCACCAGCGCTGAGGAGGGTCCTGGTTCCAGCAGGACCCATGTGGCTCTGAGGCTCCCTGCTCCCCCGCTGATTAATGGCTCTTTACACAGAGCCAAAGCTCCCTGTGGAAAAGAGAGTTTCCGTTTACCCAATTAGAGCTGAAGACCTTATCTCATTTATTCTGGAGGCGGAACCATGTAAGAATTAATTTTTCGGGGTATTTCCCAGGACATTTTTCTCCCAAGGCTGCTTTTGGAACTGCTTTTGTCAGCCAGGACGTATGGTCTCCAGTGCACATTGCTTTTGAGGCAAGCAAGCAGGTCTGGCATTTCTTGTGTAGGTCCCACGCATGGTGTTTTCTTTGGCTCTGCAAACCATCCCTTTCAAGTGGATTATGGCTAAGGAATGACAGGGGGCCAGTGACAAATTCTAAACATTATTTAGACATTGGGGCAGAAAGCAAAGAAGTCAGACCCTAACAATGGCGATGAGGGAAGATGCAAGGGGGGGCTGCGTGTGTTTCTTCTCACATGTGTTCAGGGGCTGAAAACTGGGAAGAAAAATTGCACCCAAGTTCCTGAGATCCCTCCAGAGCCTCTAATGGGGAAAATTAATGAGCTGGAATGTCACACTGGAGACATGCGCGGGGGGACCCTACAACACCAGCAGCAGCGGGGTGAAGAGTTGTGGGCACCTTTAAGGGACGGGCTGGCATCAGGCACACAGGGGTGCACACGTGCCCTCTGTGCCCAGCCCTGTGCATGGTGCCAAGGGGATGTTTCTGGCTCCTGCCTCCACCTCCCAAGCCTGATCTGCTCTGCCAGAGGGTCTGAGGTGGGCAGGAAAGGGGTGAAGGATCAGAAAGCTCACCCAGTTCCAATGCCCTGCCATGGGCAGGCACATCTTCCACTAGAGCAGGTTGCTCCTAGCCCCATCCACCCTGGCTCTGAACAATGTCAGGGATGAGGCAGCCACAGCTTCTCTGGGCGCCCTGTGCGAGGGCCTCAGGACCCTCATTGGGAAGAATTTTTTCCTCAGATCTAATCTAAATCTCCCCTCTGCCAGTTTAAAGCCTTTCCCCCTTGTCCTGTCCCTACATCCCCTTGTAAAATGTCCCTCTCCAGGTTTCTTGTAGGCCCCTTTAGGCATTGCAATACTGTTATAAGGTCTCCCCTGAGTGCAATCCCCCCCAAAAAACCCCTCCAAAATAACCCAGAATATGCAAACCCATCAGAAGCGTGGTCAGAGATGGAGCACAGATTGCACATTGCTTTTGTGCAATGGGGGCAAATGCCCCGTGGCGGGCACAGGGCCATGAAGGTGACACATCGTCCCTGGTCTGCTGCACCCACATGAGCAGCCGTGTCAGCACAAAAGGCATGGGGAGGTGCAGGCAGCAACACAGCATGGAGCATGGAGCGTGGCATGGTGTGGGGTGCTGCATTGTGGAAAGGATGGAGGAGTCTGAGGGGGGGGGAATTGGCCGAATCAAACATAAATCTGTTTGGATCATTGTCAAATTTTTGTTTCCTTTGTGTTCGGTGTTTTCCAGTAATTTCACCCTTTTCAATGGTTTTACTTCCTTCTGAGATGTGCCCTGGAATTTTGCTTGAAAAACACTACCTTCAAGGCAGGCAGGCAGACAGTCGGAGGCTTTCGCTCTGCCCGTGCAAAGTGAAAGCTTCCAGGTTTTCTGAAGTGCAGAAGGGGTTTTGGAAAAAGCAAATTGAAGCTGCCAGGACTCTTTTTTCCACCCTCAGTGCTTTGTTGTTGTCGTTGTTCTGGACATAGTCCCCTCTCTAAAGTCCAGTTCCT
>NW_009931308.1:216821-241127 GCF_000696875.1 Nestor notabilis | reverse complement strand
CCGTTGAATTTCAAACGCGCCGGCTCTGCCCTTGCCTTCAGCAGGTGCCAGATTTGCTGAGCTGGCAGCAGGAGCATTGCTCAGCCAAGCAGAGCTGCCCCGCTCCACTGAGACGGTCCCTGCAGCGGGAGGTGTCCCCAGAGCACATCCCTCCCCCTCGCAGGAGTGTGCATCCCAAAGGACCCCCTGGGATGTACATCCTCCTGGGATGAAAGGCTTTCTCCCCTGCAATGGGCAGGAGCTCCCCAGCCAGCGCAACACACCCTGAGTGCTGACCTCGGGCTCCCCTCATGCTGTGGGGTGTCACACTGGTGTCACTTTTGCAAGGACTTGGCAGGATTCACCTTTGAAAGGGTTGCTAATAAATAGCCAGCTCCAGCCTCGGCTCAGGCTCCTGGGTAAGTTAAAGCAAACTTTGTGGTGCTCACTGAACTATTCTTCCTCTGGCAAACATGAGCTCCCCTCCCTGCTGCATTGACCAGCTTTTCTGCTTTTCATGACCTGCTTTTCTTTCAACCAACAAAATAAAGCAGCTCCTCCAGGAACTCCTCCCAGATCCAATGAACCAGGCTGCATCTGAGTGCCATGGCTTAGACCCACCCATGTTTCCATCCCTTTTGGCATTATCTCCCCTTCTACCCAGTGGGTACCAGCCTCCTTCTTGGGTTCACCTCTCCTTGGACCAGTCAGGGCTGCACTTTTCCTCCAGCACTATCAATCAGGATTAAAAATGTTTTTCTTGACACCTTTAATTCAGAGCACACAGACAAAGCCAGTCTGATGAGCCCAGATGAGGTATTCAGAAGGGCTCTGAGGATCTTGGAGAAAACACTGTGCTGAAAATTTCCATCCTCTCCACCTCCTGGTGGAAAAATGAGAGGAGTAAAAAGGAGGGAGGTTGTTTCAGCTTGGCCTGAGCAGGAGACCACTGGAGAACATAACGTCTTTTTTCTCGCAAAGCTTTGGCCCTTGTCCTTTCAATGTGCTTTCCTCCCTTAGTGATGAGAGGGGAATAAACCTGTAAAAGGCAGCTGCTGAGTGCCTGTGCTTCCCCAGAAACAGCAGCAGCATGGCTTGTACCCATCTCCTACTCCCACCCAGCCTCAGTACCCTTAGATCCTTCCTCCTCCCTGCATCCCGTATCTGATGGGTGAAACCCAAACCAGAACATGATGCTAAGTGGTAGTGCAGTGATTTGATCAGGGGGAATGAATGGCTTGGCAAAAGTCACTTCAGACACTCAGGCTGGTTTGCATCATGTGCACTGAGTGAACACCCTCCCTGCCTGGAGTGATGCTGGGCACACTGGTGGGTACCCCAGGTCAGGATCAAGTATCTGCTCGTAGCCTCAGCAGCACAGGTAAGCACATGGAGAGACGAGCACACAGAACAAACTCAGAGTGTGTCTGCATGCACAAATGCTTCCACAGACACATTTCTAAGTAATAATCCCACCCCCACTGTTTTTTTCCCTTGATCAAAGCCCAGACGTGAGGGAAGTCCATCTGTGAAAGATTGAGCTGTGCGTTTTTTGCGAAGGTATATGGGCTGGCAGCAAAATTTCTCTGACAAGTCCAACAGGGAAAAATGGGGAAATGAAAGCCTCTAAGATGTCTGCATTTCCCAGATGACTGGTGATGTGTGTGGGTAACATATGGGCAGTCTGTGCCCACTGTCCCACAAAACATGCTGATTTTACACTTGGATTTCTCAAATTCCCTGACAGCTTTGAAGACCGACTCTGACAGCCTGGTATTAAATGCCATTCGGTTATATTGCTGCCTGTGCCTGGTGCAGCACTGGCAAAGGGCAGGGGATGCCCATAACAGCAGGGCTGCAGCCGCAGACGGTGCATGGTGCATGCTCCGGCCAGGCGTCCGGCTTTCCAAGAGGTGTGAAAATGAGGGAGAAACGTTTCCAGCCACAGGCATCAAACCCGGGCTTGAAACAGCTTGTAGAAATACAAGTTTTGCTTCTTGCTGTCAAGTATTTCTATTTTCCATGAATTTTGCAGCTCTTTCTGGGACTGAAATAGCGCATAAGTTGCTGCTTCCCCTCCAACTGCCAGCTTGGCTTTGTGGGCTGCCAGTCAGCAAGGACCAGAGTGAGGTGTTCTGGGCTGTGCTGCTCCCAGTCCCTGGCATTCAGTGCTGAGGAGGTTGGGGAATAAAGATACTGCCACCCAGTAGGACATGGGTCTCTCTTTGTCACCTGCTGGGTGGCTGGGAACCAGCTCTGATGTGCCTCAGAAACACCTCCATACATCATGGCTTGTTTTTCCTTTTTCCAGGACGAGTAGAGCAGGAAAATGCTGGGTCAGTTCCCTTTGCTCACCCCTGTCTGCCACGCAGACCAAGGGCCATTTCAGAGATGACACACATAAGAAATCAGGCAGAAAAGGATGAACTTTGCTCTTTCACCTTCTGATTTAGGGACTCCCTGAGCAGAAAGAGTATTCAGGTTAGTACCCTTACCAGTGTGGGATGGACTTCCCTTCCATGAGTTTGGCTAGCACTTATTTGAGCCTGTCTATAGCCATGCCGCCACTAAACCTTGTGCTGATAAATCCCAAAGGATAATCTTACCTTTGTGAGAAAAGCTGGTTTATTAACCTTAATGGACTCTAGGGAAACCTGGGGGTTCCAGCTCAGTCCTGATGGAGGGAAAAGGTGGTGTTGTGCTGTCCTTGTGTCACAGTTCCTTCCTCTAGGAAATGAGCTTGTTTCTCACCCAGGAAACACAAAGTAGAGAAATGGGATGGGTGGATTTTGATTCTCACCCCCCAGATCTGTACTCCATAGGGAACCACAAAAGTGTCCACTGTAGAAGCAGACCTGTTAGGTTATCCATGGAAGGGAGGGAAAGCAAAATGAAATAAATTGTCCAAAAGCATATTCCAGCTCAGAGTCCAAGCCAGGATCAGCTCTCTGCATCTGGCTTTGGCCTTAGGAATAGCCACTCAGATGGAACACTCGCCCAGTGCCTCGATGCCTGCTTACTTTTAAAACCCTGGGGACTTGATTCACAGTGTCTGAAGAGATTCCAAGTGACAGATCACAGCCTCCCTCTGTTTAGCAATGCTCCTTGGTTGATGGGTTCTGTGATCTTTGCCTCTGTGACCATAAAACATGCAGGTCTTGGAGGTGTGAAGCAGTTCTGCTTGGCGATATCAAAGTTTGGCACGATCAAGGGAAGTGCTGATTTTCCCCCGATTGCTTGGGAGCACAGAAGCAAAAACCTTACAGTCAAATTACTAAGAAAGTGTCTTACAGACACTCTCAGATATTTCCCTTGAGTGCATCCATCAGAGAATGAAAATTTTGAGAATGGGGAAATAATAGTCACATACTCCATTCTTACGTTAACTTGCTAATTCCAAGTATTTGCAGGTCCCTAGGTGGAACTAATGCATGTTCTCCCTATATTTATTATTATCTGCATTGTTAAAATATGTACACTAATCCTGTGAGTAAGCCTAATTGGGGCTGGCTATGAAAAGGTTCTGCTCAGCTGCAAGTCTCAATTGTTTATGCGTTTGCTGGGATGGATTGAGCACACCACAGAATCACAGACTGGGTTGGGCTGAAGGGACCTTTAAGCTCATCTAGTTCCAACCCCCTGCCCACGGGCAGGGACACCTTCCACTGGACCAGGTTGCTCCAAGCCCCTGTGTCCAACCTGACCTTGAACACTGCCAGGGATGGGGCAGCCACAGCTTCTCTGGGCAACCTAAAACCAGGTAAAGCAGAGGGTGAATGAAGCAGAGGCCTCTTAAGTGCATGTTTCTCTACTTATGCACCCAAGCGCCATTGCTGGGCTTGGTCTAAAAGGTCAGCGCTCCTGTGGTTTGGTCTCTGAGGGAAGAGTCTTAGGCCATCTCATAGAGGTCCTGGACTCCATGCTCGGGGGCTGAGCTGATGGATGTGGCTGAACAGTGCCTCCTGCTTCCAGAAAACTTCTCCCACTTTGTATCCCTCTCCTGTCTGTGCTGCTGGTGGAAGTGCTGAGTCTGGAAGAAGAGATGCTGCATTTCTGCAAGGAAGCAGTGACCGGACGCACTGTGAACGTATGAAAAGTGCTTTGGGATCCTTCTGACGAGAAAGGTAGCAGAAATGCAAGCTGTTGCTGTTAGTGACAGGAAGCTGAACATTTTCTCAGTGATCAGCATGCAGTGTGTGTGGTGCAGCACCATACTGTGTATTCAAACTCTATTTCTATATAGAAATATGTTTTTAATACTCCAATGATGGTATCTAATATTCAATAATTATTGCAGCTCAGTTTTTAAGATGCACTTTAGATTTCCCAGACCAGTTATTGAATGTGAGTGAGATGCAAACTAAACATTAAAAACATATTTATGGAGGGGCCAGCAGCAGCTACATAATGTTATATACAGAACAGGCCACAAGAATCAACTAGGCATCTGGGAGACCTCGGGGAGGATTTGTTGTAAAAGCAATTGGCACATCATTAGCCTAGAAAGCAAATCCTGTTTGATGTGAAGGAAGTCCATAATCAGCCAGGCTCTTTCCAGGCTGGATCCTAAGGGCAGGTACCATCAGTGAGCAGGACATGTGAAACTGATGCTGAGAAGGTGGAGCTGAGGAGCAGGACCAAGCTGTTGGCTGCCTTCTTGGTATGTGCAGAGTCAGGTAAAACTCCTTGAAGGGTCTGGTGGCATTACTTAGCCCTGATGTTTCACCTTGGCCTCCAAGCTGCAGTGTGCTACTTCAGAGATAGACAGGTGGCTGGAAGAGAAGACAGTGGATGTAAGATGGTACCTGAGGTAATCCAAATAATTCTGGTCTTCACACAGCTCATCATTAAAAGTGGGCTTTGAACAGGTAGAATTTTGAAAGACAAGCCTAAATTTTGTGGCTAGAGTTGACTGCTGAGCTATAAAGCCAAAACATGGATCCACCACACCATGCTGGGCAGGAGAGCATCACCCAAGAGGGTATGTCTCACTCAGCCTCTCACTCCCTATAACCTTTCTTCTGGTGGCACCAGAAGACCAGTCTGAGATCTTGATGCAGGGCAGGCAGCTCTGGGGACTCAGGGCCACCTTCACAGGCACACAGAGCAAGGCACAGCCTGCCACACTGTCCTGGAGGGCCATCCTTACCCATGTGGCAGAAGGAGAATGAGTGGTTTAGTGAGGACAGATCTGCTCAGCTGCCCTTCCAGCAGCATCTCTGCAGATTTGGAGGAGCTTTTCTGAAGAGACCCATGGAGGATGGGTATGGCGAGCTGTACCATCTGGTGGTTGCAGACCCACAACAGAATTTGCATTCCCACCCGCTGGTCTGCCAAGAGGTTTCCACCCATTGTGGAACACGACAAAGCTCTCTTCTTCCCTGGTCCTACTCATTTTCTCTGGTTGCTGTGCCCTGACCGGAGTCTGGTGTAGAGAAAGGACCCTGAGGATGGAGCAGCCTATCCTTGCTGGGACCAGGGGGTTCTGGGGCTTATGATGCACAGTGGAAACTTGGAAAGATGCTTTCACCAGGACTGAATGCCAGCTGCAGCATGGCAGTATGGTGCTGCCTGGGGTTTCCTTTCACAAATGGGAGCCTTTCCTCAGGGCCACCTTCTCAGCAGCTATGTACACTGTAGCTCCTGAAATCTGCTGAGTGGGCACAGCCAAGGAGGCCACACAGGGTAGGGAGCAACCTCTCATCTGGCAGCGCTTGTGCCTCAGGTGTGAGCTGAAGCCCTATTGATTTCTAATCAGTGAGCTCATATTCCCCACGGCAGCGGTGGGAGAGGGTCAGCAGTGGAGAGGAGGGTGGAGGAAATCAGCAGTTCGGGTGGTCCCGGGGTGGGACTGATGAAGCCGCTGACAGAGGCTGAGTTATGGCTCCACATGCACAGTGCTCAGGAGATGGTTTCGGAGGGCTTGTGGAGCCTCGCTTATTACCTGGCTGAGTCCTGTTCTGGGGAAACCACCGAGAGGAGAACGTGTGAGCTGTAAAACATGTTGTTGTCTTTTAGCAAATGCGACTCACAGGGGACTAGGACTATTTTTTACTCCATCGTTATTCTTTCCTCAACTCAGAGAAAGTTGCTGAGAGTTGTGTCTGTCAACTGCAGGCCAGATGCTGCAGCAGACCCAGGCAGTCATGTCCTGTCCAGCCTGGCCCGGACCAGACTCGCCATGGAGTTCCCATCTGCTCCTACCCTGCCTCAGACCCACCAGTCTGGGATGTGGTCACACAGATGCAGGCAATGGCAAGACGAGCCATCAGGGCTTTGATGTTCAAGAGATGTTCTCAGGAGAGCTGGGCTGTAACATGCCCTGACCCCACAAGGAACCTTATTAATGCTACTGCTGAAGGAAAAGCAGTAATTAATCCTGAAAAGTAAGCTTTGGAAGTTTTTTGGAAGAAAAGCGAGTACGTGCTCACTCTCCTGAGTGTGAGGAAAGCAAATGCATGGAAGGCACAGGGAGGTCATTGGTTTCTTCTTCATGCCAAGCCGATCTGCAAGACCGCTTTTGATGCCTGTGGGATCTGGCACCTCACTAATGACTCTGTGACTCAAGCATGGGAGATGATGGGCCTTTCTGTAAGACCTGAAGAGCTCACACATCCCTTTTCCTACCTCTCCCTTCAGTTGTAGGGACCTGGTCCAGAGGTTGAAGATTCCACCAGAAAATATGGAGTGAAGAAAAGACATGAATTAACATCTGGGACCTAAATGTTCTGGTAAACATTTGCTGAAATCTAACTCCAGACTATATCTACACTTTGAGTAGAGGCTGACATGATAGCACAACTTGATTCTGGTTTTTGTAGGACGATGTCATGGAGAGAATGCAGCCATTGCATTTGAAGTCTCTTCTCCTTCACTTCTAGTGCTGCTAAGCCTTTCTGGAGGTAAAAATATCTCTGAGGTGTGCTGGCTGAGGCTGGGATCTGAGCCCAGGACACTTAGCAGCTTCTCTTTGGGAGGAAGGTGCCTGGAAGTCACCAAGGCCTGACTGCTGGCTGACTGGGCTGTGTTGAACTGGACCATTCAATGCTCTGACTCCTCCACATTGCCCGCAGCAAAACCAGGAGTGCTTGGAGTCCTCTCAGGGGGCACAGCATCAGTCATGTGGAAGAGCTTTGGAAAGGCAACTACTGGGACTTTCTGAGGATACACAGGGCACAGGGACTGCCAGATTGCTCCCCTTGTCATGGCCCCTCTGAGTCCTACCCTCCCATTTGCCCATCTTCCTCCCTGTGTCAGGGCTGCTGCCACCTGGCCAGCCTGCCTCCGCTTGGGATCGACACTGGGAAACCCAGCTGAGCTGCACCTGTGGCCAGCAGGGATCGAGGGATGCGCGGGGCCCCTTCTCTGCCCGGCAGTGGGGACCTAAATCATACTGTTGCGTCCCTTCGACAGAGACAAATGACATTTTACAGCACAGGTGCTTTAAAAAAGAACAATAAATTGGAAGCTCTTTGCTGAGCTCAGCCAAAGGTCTAGGATCCCCTTTCAGAGGGTATTTTAGGACTGAAGGCACCACAGCTGTTTGTGGGCTAATCCCTCTGCCCTCCCCATCAACCTCGAAAAGGAACTTTGTAGACCCACTTCAACCACAAATAAATCAGGAAATGGCACTTTGTCCTCTCCAGAAATAGGCTCTTCTCAACCTTTTGAAACCGGCATCTGAGCCCAGCATCTGCTTAAGGGAACACAGTCAGGCTGTGTTTGACTCTTTGGGACCTGTGGAACCTAAGTTTGGCTCTCAGGAACCCATGGGACACACATGCCTATCCCTGAGCTCCTAAGGACACACAGATTGATCCTCATCAGGTCCTTGTCATGCTAACTGCATTAGCAAAACCTTCACTTTATAACTGGGGTCAGAGCTGGCCTCCAGCAGGCTGGAACATTATCTTCTTGCTGTGAGAGGGAGCTTTTAGCTGAAATTGGGGCACAGATCTGGAAGCGGGGCTGGGGAGCAGGAGCAGAAGAGGAATGTGAGACCTGCCCACCAAAGCAAGGGGCTGAACCTCTGTGCAGTGGAGGATTCACATCTCCTCCCTGAGTGAACTGTAGTCGCTCTCTCCAAGGCTCAGAGCCCCAGAATGGGGTGCCCTCACAGAAATGAGGGTGCAACACTGTAAAGCTGGTGAAAGGTGGGGCCTGTAAAACTTCTTAGGAGGGAATAGAGGTCCCTGCAGTGTCTCCACCTTGGCCCCTGCCAGGTCACTGAGCAAGAGCATCACTTCCCTTGCTGAAGCCCAGATGAGGTTATGGAGCCTGGCTGCAGACAGACGCTCTGTGCTCGGGGTAAAGAGAGTCTGGGTGTTTTCTAGAGGTTTCATACAGGCTGGTTTTAGCTGAGCCTGGGCTTGTGGTGGTCAAGACCCACAACAAGAAGTGCTGCTGTACTCCCCAGGATGCAGCCAGTCTCCAAATCCTTGGTGCTGGGACCCATTTGCTGACAGTAATTGTTCTGCCCCTGGTTATGAGCCTCTTTTCCCAGTGCAAGGACCACAGTGGTGTGTGAATGTGAATAAAACAAGAACCTCCACTCTGTGACTAACACAAAACCATTCTGAGTAAGAAGCGGCTGCTGGGAGGAGCCATGCACTGCTCTCCTCTGCAGAACAATGTTTCCAGCATGTTTGAAGCCTAATTAAACAGATAATTAAACATTCTCTCTCAGTTTAGCCTTTCTCAAATCTAAGACCCAGTGCTGCCTATTTAAGGGGCACTGGGTATTTCATGTATGAAATACAAACACATGTGTGCCTGGTATCTGCAAATATCCTCTTGCCTGACCCCTGGGATGGCTGCCCTGCCACACCGAATCCCTCACCGTGCTGCACTCTCAGCTTTTTACTTTCATGTGCTCTTAAGGAGTCCAGGTGATGTGCAAGGTGCTGCCAGGGCTGAAGCTGCAGCAGGGGTTTGGGGTGCACAGATGTGCTTGGGATGCCAGGACCAGAAGCCTCCACAGGCAGAGGGGACATCCTGGCAGGCAGAGGGGCTTCGGCAGGATTTGCCGCAGCTCTGCAAGTCACGGAGCTAATTGAATCCAAGTGTGGAAGCAAGGCTCTGCCCTTGCTGATGCGGCGGGCAGGGGGAGAGCTTTTTATTTCTCTTCTATTCCCGGGTTGCTTTGAGTTTTCTCCCTTTGAAAAGGGAGGCCTCTCGTCTGTATTCACATAAAATGTGGCTTTTCTAAGTTTAAAAGCCTTTTGGTCTCTTCAGGGAGTGCTCTGCAGGAGGCTGGGCATGGCTTGGGCTGGCTTGGCCCCCCCAGCCGCCCTCCTCACAGGCAGTAGCAGGCAGAGATGCACCCGCCTGGAGCTGTTGGTCACTGCCTGTCCCACCGAGGAGCCTGATAGGCCAAGTCCAAGCTGCATCTGGGGGATCCCTGTGCCTGGCCTGGGACACCCTTGGCTACCACAGGGCTTTTCCGAGAACAGAGGTGGAGAGATGCTGCTCCATCCATCCAGAAAGACATGGATCAGCTCTGGAGCCCAGCAGCGGTGCAGGGGGCAGTCCAGCAGCACATGGCACAGCAGACCCAGGCAGCACACTGGGTTTAAGGCAGAGTAGTGGATTTCTTGCCCAATGCTGGTCTAGTGAAGCGCAGATCCAGTACAACTCTCTCCAGTACCTCAGCCTGTTCTGTGATGCTCCTGCTTACTTTTCTGCTTAAGGCTTTGACATCTTTGCAGAGGACCTGTCATGCTAGACCAGTAAAAGGCAACAAGTGATCAACATTTTGATTCATTTTCCCAACACCAATGACATAAAGAGGGATCTATAGCCACATACTGGCGGGGGGGGAAGAGATCTTTGCAAATCCAAGCTAACTAGTTAGACCTGTTGCCAGCCATGGTAATTAAGGGGCAACAACAGGGAGCTGTGTAAAAAGACCATCAGTCATGGGGGAAGTGTTTGCTCCGGCGTGGCTGAAGACGTGATGAGATTCCTGCACACCTTGGGTGCCTTGTTTCAAACCTGCTGGAGCTACAGTTCTTTAACTGTGTCCCTACTTCTACAAAACGCTGCTTGTTACAGGAGGGTTTGTAACTGCTGACTAATGAGGCTCTGACCCATGTCATTGTAGAGGTACCTGCCCGGCTGGAATGGGAGCTCTCCGGATGCCCTCAGCCCTCCAATTATCCCAGGAGCCTTGCTGAGAGCATCTGAGGGGAGAGCGAGGGGGAGAGATCTGAGAGCTGAGGCGCAGGTTGGGAAAGCGACACGGTCACGTCGCTGTGGGGATTTCAGGAATTAAAAGTGAAATTACAGCCTTAATCTATCAAAATATATATTATTTTTTTTCCCCTGGCATTTTAATGAAAACTCTTGTAAACAGGAGAAGGCCTATCTTGGCCCTGCATTCCCAGCCTCATGCTTTCTAAGGTTATTTATTGGGTTGCTACACAAGCCGGGTTTTTTCCTCCCCTTTTCTTTTCTCTTCCTTTTTTTCTTTGCTTTTGCAAATTGAATTATTTAAATGCATTGTTTGGCAGCCTTAAATCCAGGCGTTTCACTCTCTTTCCCCCTCGGCTGCCATTTCTTTCTCTCCTTTTTGCTCTTGTATTTTCAGGATCATTTACCGCGTTGTTCCAGTGGCATTTATTGAAATTTGCACAAAAAAAGATCTTTCTTCAATGACACTATTTCAGCCCATGCAAAAGATTTATGGGTGCAGGAAGACATCCATGGCAGGGAGTCTTCACTGGCAGAAAGGAAGAAAGGAGGGAAAGGAAATGTGCTGGAAAAGCAAAGGTTACCCAGAGCTGTGAATGGACGGCAGTGAGGCACTGCAGAGTCGAATCCCTGAGGGCTGAGTCTGGCTGGGAAACAGCCTTGTTCCTCTGTGTGGTAACACATGCACTCACATGGGTACGGACACACACATGGGCATGGAAAGCTTACAGTCTCAGCAGCATGTGGGCATAAATGCAAGCACATGGAGGGAGCACAAACACTGCTCTATGTCCTCAAACACCAGTGGCCTGGTGAAAATGTCCCAGAGAGGTGGTAGGGTTGCTTTGGTGCATACTTGTTGTGCGCTTGGCTTGCTCTTGGTGCATACTCAGCGGCAGGCAGCCCAGCACTGCTGCTGGATGCTGTCTCCTGCTGGGAGGGATGCGGGGAAGTGGCTCTTGGAGGACGTTTGAACAAGCTCTGCAAGAAGCGTCACTCTTGTTTCTCCCTATCTCTAATCCTGCTTCAAAGCTGGCTCCTTTTATTTACATATTGACTTATGATTCATTTAATTGACTTTCTCGCCTTGGAATTGTACTTACTTGATTAATCTGATTACATTTCTGCTTCTAGTTAAAGAGTTTCTGTGTTCCAGCCCAGAGGTGACTATGTTTCTGCGAAGTGATGTGATTCTGGTCGATCTAACCAGCAGATAGTCTGCAAAGCATTTTGGAATCCTTCAGTATGGGAAGACAGGCAAAAGACATGGAAAGTGCCGCAGCAATTTCCATTTTCACACACGCAGCATCTTTACTTGTGGCAGAAGTAAGACACATTCCTAGTCAGAGGGATTGAATTATCTCCATAAATTCATTACATTTTTAAAAATATGATAATCAGCACGAAATGAACATCCCGAGGGAGACAGAACATGTACATCTCAAGTACTGCTAATAATAAGCCTTTATTTTACAAATGCCCGAGGCTGACTCAAAGCTGCCGCATCCTGTGGCAGAGTGGCTGATGCTGTGTCTGGACCCTTCCCACCACCTCCCTGCCCATCCATTCCCTGGCCCAGGGCAATGAATGAGTGCGGCTGGGATGCGGGATGTCAACCTCCATCATTTCCCAGTTCTCTGAATGTGGCCCTGGACACTCACTGCCTGGCTCTGCCCTGCAGGCTGCAGGAAGGGACAGGGGTTTGGGGTAGGTGGGCCTTGGTGGCATCTTGTCTGGACCCTTCCCACCACCTCCCTGCCCATCCATTCCCTGGCCCAGGGCAATGAATGAGTGCGGCTGGGATGCGGGATGTCAACCTCCATCATTTCCCAGTTCTCTGAATGTGGCCCTGGACACTCACTGCCTGGCTCTGCCCTGCAGGCTGCAGGAAGGGACAGGGGTTTGGGGTAGGTGGGCCTTGGTGGCATCTGTGCTGTGTCACAGCTTCCCCCAAGTCCCCCCTCGCAGCCCCTGCCTGCAAATGCCACCCTGAAAATATCAGTATTTATGAAATGATTAGTGCCTGTTTAATAGGCAATTGAAGCAATTAGCAAGCATGCGGCAGCAAGGGCTGTATCCATTTGTCATCATAAAGTATTCATGGGGGCTTGGCAGCAGGGTGGCCGAGTGGGTGTCTGCCAGTGTGGCCCTGTTCCACTGCTCATATGGAGGGAAGGGGTTCTTGGTGTGACTAAGGATAGCTCATTGCCAATGCCCTCAGCCAATGACAGCCTGGCCAGGACACAAGGGGTCCAAAAGCATCCTGGGGATGATGGGCCCTGTAGCCCTGTCTGAGGAAGTCCATCTTACAGCCTCAGAGTCCCACCAAACAAACAAAAAAAGCACTTGGACAGCATCATCATCAACTTTTTCTCTTTATTATTCCATTTTGGTGGCAGACAGGCTGCTCCTCTGCTCTCCGTTTGTTAAATAATAATTAATTATTAAATTATCCATTAACTATTAATAGCTGATTTCATGAGTGTTAACGACAGCCATGTGCAAAGAGATCTGTGTCTATGGCAAACCTCCTAAACCTTGGGGAATAAATCCTCAATAATCAATATGGCATCCACTCCATTTGCAATTCTTGTCTCATTCGCTCTGCATTTAGCCTGCACTTAAGTGTATTTTATACAAATGTGAAAGCAAATTTTGCTGCCGGTGGAAATTGCCAGCTCACAGTGATAATGGCAGAGATCTTTGCTTCTCTGCAGTGCCAGAGGGGCTCACTGATGCAAGTTCTGCCTTGGCAAAGGACCTGCAGAAGTTACCCTGTGCTGCAAGCTTTGAGCACACCCCAAGTCCCCACTGGCCCATGGGCTGCTCCTGTTCTGGGTGTGCTTTCCAGGAAAGCAGGACTGATTTCAGAGCATGGATCTAGTAGCAGCAGCCTTCAGCACGTCCCGCCTGGGCTAAACCAGAAGCCTTTGGGCAAGAAAGTCTCTACACAGCCTTTGTAGCCCCCTGAGGCAGGCAGCTCCTGCTTCACCAGCACATGAAGTGCTACTGACTTAATTACAAGTGAAGTCTAATGAGAAACACATTGAGGCTGGAAGTAGGGAGAAGGGGGTGATGGGCCAGGAGGGGTGGAAGGGGAGGCAGCTGTCCCAGTGGCTTTTGCTCTTGCTCTTGGCAATGGATGTAATGGTTCCTATTCTTGGCCATGGTTCCAGCCCTTGGTTCCTGCAAATGTCCAAGGGGTAAGCATTGCCTTCCTCACCTATTCTCCTCCTAGTAGGGATAAGGGACCCCAGCTCTACATGGACCCCACTGCAGCAGCAGGGTGATCGGCTTGCAGACAAACCCACCCCAGGCACTTCCAACTGCATGTACTCATCTTGGGACCCTACTGCTCTTTTGGTACACTTTTGGGGATCTAATAACGTGTCAGCGGGGAGAAAGGAGGGAGGATTTATTTTTCCTGTAAAATGCCTCTGTTGCTTTTGCACCACTAAGATAAAGCTGTTTCTAAGAATAACAAACTCTGAGCAGCCAACAAACAAACAAGCGCCTTGTGAAACCTCCCGCAGGCAAATACCCAGCCATGCTGCTCCCCAGGGTCCCCAGGTTCCCCCAGTCCCTTCTTCCCTCTGCCAACTGGTTCCACCCTCCCAGCCAGCATTTTTTCCCTTTTCCTTGGGCCCTTCCTGGTAACTTCCAGGGGGTGATGACCAGCGGAGGGTGGATGTGACAGCGAGGCACTTGCTGTGCCCAGGATGATGCCTAGGCACCTCCACGGGTGCCATACAGTGGACAGAGAGCACGTGCCAGGGATGCTTACTGGGATGCTTAATGGGGATGCTCACCCCGGAGCAGCTTTGGAGGCAGAGCAGAAGGGCAGCAAGATCCCGCACCCATCCGGGAGGACACGCAGGCGAGCAGAGGAGATGCGGGTGCCAGCAGGAGCAGGAAGGGGAGCGGAAAGGGACACGCGGCTGATGGGCTGGAGCCGGTCCACAGTGAGCCTGAAAAACAAGCGGCCACAGGCATCTCCGGAGCAAGCCTTTTGAAGCAGATGGCCTTGCCCCAGGGAAGAGTTTTGGCCCAGGGAATGTTATTTTGACTGATGCATTTGCACAGTCCCCAAAAAGCAGCGCTGCTTTTCAGGACACCCTGTGAGGAGAACCATTGCTGCTCGAGAGAGAAAGAGGCTTGGATTATTTTCTCATGTCAATTAACAGTGCTTTCCAAAGGAAACCCGGGCTCCTCTGAACCCGGAGCATGGGACCCCAGCCAGGCTGCTCCCCCCGAAAAGCTGGAGTTGGAGGGAGAAATCAAGGCTCTTTGGCCAGCGAGATGCTGGGCTGAAGCCAGCAAATAAAATAGTCATAACGAGGCCTTTTGAGATAAGTTTGGAGGCTTGGGTTGCCTTTTTTTTATTTATTTCTTTTTCTGTTAGAGTAACCACTTGGCCCAGGGGAAGCAGCAGCAGATTCAACAGCAGCATCACCACAGGGCTCACCACAAGTGCATGTTCTCCCCTGCAGCTCCTGCTTTCCTGGTGAGGTGTGTGCCAGGCTGGTGTGCCAGCACTTGGCCTAGACCTCTCACCACGGCCATGATGGGTCCCAGCAAGGCTGAGGTGACAGGGTGGCTCCATGATCCCTCTGAGGATGAGGATGAGGAGATATGCGGATGGAGCAGGCTGGTAAGAGCTGCAAGAGGCAGACAATGTGGCTGGTGTCTGCCAGCCTTGCCAGCGGCATCCCACACTGCTATTTGTGTGTGGGGCTGTGTCAACTGCTACTGTCATGGCACAGCGAACCCATCATGGGAAGCAGAGAGCAAAGGTGAACCTTTGCATCAGGGCACCCGAGCTGCCATGAGCTGGTGCTGCTGGCTGCTAACAGGAGGGATGCGAGCCAAGGAATATGAGGAGGTTGTATATCATGGGGTAGGTTGGGGCTGGGAGCTGAGTGTGTTGTCATGAAGCTCTGCAATTTTTGACTTCCCTCTAAATGATCCCCCTTCCTCACACCTTTGGCAGGCTCTGTCCTGCAGAAGGATGAGCCTCTTACCCTGCTCAGCACAGCAAAGCTGGGTTTGCAGGTGCTTATAGTGTGCCAGGACAGCGGGCAAGGAGTAGCATGGATGCTGTTTGAAGTCCGCAGCTCCCGGTTCAGGTGTGGGTTTGGTTGTGGGTTTGGGTGTGGGTTGGGGCATGGGTTGAAGTGTGGGTTCAGGTGTGGATTACCTCCTGCCTCTTCCCTGGCTCCAGCTGTTTTCCCAGAGCAATCTGGGAGCCCTCCAGTGGCCAGCCGTGCATGGAGAGGCACGCTCTGGGGCGGCTACACCCAGGCTGGGGGAAATTCCATGGGGCCTTTTGGGGGATGCACAGAAATCCCTCAGAGGTGGTTTTGGAAAGAGCACCATCTCAGAGGCTGTGAGGTTCGCAGACCCTTGCCATACAAGCGAGGCTCACAGAGCTGTTCAAGCTGCCCACAAGAAGAACACTTTTCCATCATCAGTGACCATCTATAGATGTCATCAGGAAGATGCTTTTTGAAAGGGAAGCAGGTGCCAGCTGGCCAATGTCTCACTTGGCTCTTTGTAAGGAAAGCAGGATGTTGTCCATGTCCCCCCTGGTAGAGAGCCAAGGTTCCTGCACCAAAGAGCAACTGCCCCTGCCATACCCCCTCACCGGCTCTTCATGTTTCAAAGGCTCTCCCACTTCCATCGCTATCCCCAGCTGCTTCCCGAACACCCTGCTCCTTTGGGGTGGGCTGGGATAGTGCTGCCAAACAGCAGGAACAGATGAGGCCGCCCTAGAGAGTGGCTCAGAAGAAGCAGGATGAGCCCCCCCGGCCGTGTGGGGGGAAGCAGAGATGCTCCAGAGTGCAGGAGATCAGAGGGCCGGGGGGGCTGGAACCCACCCACGTTGCTGGGACCTCCGCAGATGATGCCTATCCTGTGGGTGAGCCTGGGTGGGGAGCGGACCCCCCCGACAGCGGATAAAGGCCTTGCAGAGAGGTGTGAAATCCTCCTCCTTCTGTTCCACCAGCAGCCACTGAGGCTGCATCCTCATCATCCCGTGAGAAAAGGTTGTTCCTGTGGGCTTGTGGGAGGGTCTGCAGGCAGGGGCTGAGGAGGGCCCCTCAGTCAACCTGGGGCTTGCATTGGGTTCTTAAGCCCTGGTCAGCAGAAGGCTTTTCTGACTCTCTGCCACCTCCTGTCTCCCTCCCATGTGAAATACGGCACTGGGATAAGAAGAAAGGCATCCCGGCCGGCAGCAGACATCCTCACTTGAAAGATGACCCGGTTTAGGGTTTCAGACCAAATGGAGCAACAGATCAGCTCAATTTGGACCGCTCGAACCTTCTTCCTGCCACTGCCCCCGCTCATAGTGAAACCTCTGATCTCTCTCCAACTCTTGGCATAGTTCTTGGGGCTTTTATGGGTCTGAGCTGGGACTGTGAAGCTGGAGATGTCTATGGGGGCAGAAAGGCTTTGAAGCCTCCTGCCTGCCTCTGCTTGAGGCTTGCCCAAGATCCATGACCTATTCAGATCAGGCTGTGCAGCTCCATAGCATCCTTGCCAGATGAGTAGGGCTGAGTGGGCAACTGGGAGCTCACCCAGCCCTGAGATGCCCAGGAGAGGGGCTGCTCAGCTGGGATGAGTGGAAACCTGTACCCATCAGGAAAATGGAAAGTGCAGGGTTTGATGCTCTGCATTGCCATCTCTGGAAGCACAGGCAGGATGCCCATGGCTGGGAAGAGGTGATGGAGGACCAGCCCTTCTCTTCCAGCACTGGCGGGCAGCAGCAGCTCGGGGCCACTATTGGAAGCAGGTGTGCTGCCCTGCCAGGCGATGGGAGCCATTAGAGACAAAGCCTCTCAATAAAATTTATGTCTGTCTCTCCTCACCCCTCTCTTCTGAAACAAATTATGCTGCACTGTTTAGGGAGACCCACTTGGGTCTGGGCCTCCCTGGGGTCTGCCAACCCCTGGGACTTCATAACCCTCTCTTAGCACAGCAGGGCCAAGCAGGATGAAAAATAGCCAGGTTTTCCTGGCGGGCCCCTAATTCATCTCCCTGTGAGTCCATCGGAAGGGATCCCATAGCACCTGAGCTTCTGCCCCTCTCCCAGCCGCCCTGCTTGGCAGCCGCTTGCTTGAAGAGGGGGAGTGAGGGGGGGGACAAAGCGACCCCCCCCATCACCACCGCTTTACCCCGAGGTTTATTATTACACAAATGTGAATTCCAGAACCGGCATCTGGGGAGCAGCTGCTGGGAGTTAACCCCTTCGCCTGCGAGCTGAGCAGGAGCAGCGGGCACGAGCCGGAGCGTGGCCATGCCTGGAGAGGACCTGGGCATGGGGATGTGGCTGGGACACCCCTGCTCACTGTGAAGTGGCTGTGTGGAAGGTACAAAGGGCTTTTGCTGTGTAGGGACACGTCTGCATGCATGGACGGGGAAGCAGGTTCCTCCGTCTCTTTCTCCCTCTCTCATTTCTTTTTTTAATAATGTGAACTTCTGTTTCCATTCAGAGGTTTTATGGGGATTTGCTCTGCCTCCTAGGCAAAGCCTGAGTTTTCAGTTTGCTTTGGGATGCAGCTCCAAGGGATGCTGCACTTGGCTTTTGATGAGCAGCCTGGAGATAAGGGGTGAGATTTGGAGGCCAGCTGCCTGCTTATAAGGAAGGGCTCAGCTGCAAGCAGTTGATCCAGACAGCATGTTTTTGCTGTAAGAAGGCAGGTCCTCACAACCTCCTCCTCTCCCACCAGTCTTTACAGCAACTTTACAAGGCTTTAAGGGCTGGTCAAACAACCGACTTTTCTGCCACCTAAAGTCTCTCTGTCTCACCAAGCTCTTCCCAGGGCCAAGAGCATTGTGGCCCCATGACCAGGTAGTGTGTGACCAGGAGAAGCCTCTCCCTCCTTGGCTTGGCTGGGAAGCAATGTCCATGCTGAGCTCTTCCAGGGGGTGACTCACTGGTGGCAGATTTCCCTGTGCACCCGGGAGATTCCAGCTCCCGCCTTTCCAGTCCTGAGGCAGAGAATGGCTCCTGTTCACCAGCCCTGTGAGAGCTCCACATGCCTCAATCAACGCCTGAAATTCAACCTTGGAGTCTAATAGGAAACCAGTGCCCTTGGGAATGGAAACACCACATCTTCAGCGCACCCCGAGGAGTTTCCAAGTGTCTGTGGTGTGTGACCCAAGGCAGGTGTCCGAGTCAAGGTAGGGCAGATGGGTGGCTGAGGGAGGCAATAGCTGCCAGGCAGGTTTGGGAAGGAGGTCTTGCAAATCACAACTGTGAGACAGCTGTTGGCCAGCAGGGACGGTGAAGCAGCTCCCTCCAGAGCTCAGGTAAGCACAGGCTTAGGAACGCTGAGGACACATAACAGCAGTGTAACATGGGGTGCTTTTGGGCCATTTACAATAGTTGTCCCCAGTTTAGCATCAAGGACTTGAAATAAACGACCGACAACTGCAGTGATACCAGTCACTTTATTGGCCTGACAGGAGGCAGGGAAGCAGTATGCTACCTGCCCTGGTGCAGGGTCCAGCCCAGGGAGCATCCTCTGCTCTGCAGGACACGTGCAGGAGCTGTAGGTGTGTAGGGGGAGAAAAGGCAATGACCAAGCAGGCAGTGAGTGCTCTCCAACGAGATGCCCAGTAGGCAGCGGGGCTGCATCTTGTCTGCCGGGGTCCAGGACCTCCAGCTCTCAGCTGGTGTCATGCTCTCTTCTCCCCAGGCAGCCTCCTCTGGCAGCCAAGCCCATGCTCCCAGTGCTTGACTGGCAGCCAGAGGTGATTTCGCAGGACAGGAGCTGTAAGCGAGGTTAGCAGCCGACGGAGGCAGCTCCGGTGAGCTCACTTAGTGCTGGCAGCTCCGCACACGGTGAGGTGTCGGCAAGCAAAGGTCACGAGCAGACAGGTTCTGTCAAACACAGCCGAGCCTCCCAGCTGCCAGAATCCACGATGATGGGCAAACGCAAGGCTGCAACAAGTGTCATAAAGGCCAGGAAAGATTTTGGAGTAGATTTTAGTGCTTGGATAAAAACCAGCTGTGAGTTTTGTTCCTGGGCTGACACGGGCACTACTGTAGCTTCTCAGGCTGTGATGGGAGGAGAGCTGGGACATGCAGGGGCGCCTGACTTGGGGTGAGGCTGGAGACAGAGCCAGGACAACTCAGTAGCATGAAGCTGGGCTTCAGCTGTCAGACTCGCTCCTCTGGTCAACAGGTTTTATCATCAGTGGCTCCTACTGACTCCTCCAGCTCGCCTACTGGGAGCAGTGTAGGTAGAAAAGTCATCCCCTGGACTCCTTGGGAGGGACCAGGGCACAATGGGACAGCTCATCAGGCTGGGTCCCTCTGTAGCTGTGGGCTTCCTGATGCTGCTTCACCCACAGACTCCCTCAAGACTGAACTACCCTGACACCAAAGCAGAGCAGACAGGGCAACTCAACAGACAGAATAACAGCAGCCAGAGCATTTCCTCTCTCCTGAGGAGGTGTTTATAATGCAAGGAACCCCTGAAGGGGTCTGAGCAGGAATAGGAACAGAAGCTTCTTTGGTTGGGCTTGAACCTCTGCCTGTAAACCGGTGTGTGGAGCCCAGCCAGTGGAGCTGCCTGCTTGCTCTGCCTGCAAAGCCGGTCTCCAGGCTCTTACCCCAAGCAGGAGGAGTGAGAAATGGAGCTGACAGGAGCTCCTGCAGCTCTGGGAGCTCAGCAACCCCCCCTAGTCTGCAGTGCCATGCCAGGAAACCCCTCTGTCCCCTCATCAGTCAATGCCTTGCCTCTCCAAAGCCAGTTCCAACTTCTCTCGGCATCTGCTCCTGCCCATAGTCCTCAGCCTCTCCCCTCACCTTCTACCCTGAAGCTCACATGGTTTGTTTTACTCAGCCTGTAAGATCTTTGGGGCAGGGAAAAAGCTTCCGTCCAGGTTCCATGAACCAGCCCTGTAGTTGGGGGTGTGTGTGTGTGTGCTGTAATGAGTCCCAGCATGGGCCTGGCTGGGCATTGCATCTCTGCCGGCTGCTGCGCTGGCAGTGCATGCCGCAGTGAATGGGCTCGCTTTCTTCCCCAACAAGCTGAATCCCACTAGGCAGCAGGGGTAGGATGACAAATTGTTCTGACTAACAGTCTAAACAATGTGAAACAATGGAAGTCAGGGAGCAGCGTATAAAATATGCAGCATGCAGGGGGCTTGGCTATTTTATTCGTTTATCAGATGGATATTCCAGTGGCCGGGATCCATCAGGAATAGAACAACACATGTCAAACTCAATAACGGTTCACAAGGGATGGTAGTTTGGGGTTTGAGAAGCTCCTTCTCTGAGGTGTAGTTGGGAACCCTAACTTTGAGTCAACTGCTGGTGAAAAAGAGACAGCTCTACCTGCCCAACACACAGAAGCACCCACAGCATCTTCTCCAGGAGAGGCAGGGGTGAAAGTGGCTGCCCCTGGTCCAAACCCACCACAGAGGGGTAGGAATGCTGGGCGGATGGGAAGAGTCTTGGGAAGACTGCCCAGTTGATGTGGTTGAGCAGACGGGAGAGGCTTTCTGTCTTCTCTTTGAAATTCCTTTGCATTCAGAGTCATTTTGAAAGTCAAAAGCTGTTAGATTCCCCAGGACGCCCAGGGAGAGATATTGACTGGGTTTGCTCTGATGATATTTCCCTGCACAGCTGTTTGTGCCATCAGCAGTAGGGTTTCTCTTTAAAAAGAAGGTATTTTATCCATTAAAAAGAAATCCATACATGATGAATATGTATTCAGCCTCAGACTGAGTGATGAGATCCTCTCAAAGGTGCAAAGATCCAGCTATCTGTCCGTCTGCTACCCTGTGAAGGACCAGTGATGGGTTCCCTTGGAGATTCCTCAGGTCTTTGAAAGCCTTTGGGTCATTAAGGATGTGTGGGGCTCTCTGGCCAGGAAGCTTTCCCTCCAGGGGCTCCTTTCACTTCCCGTGTCTGAGCAGGGCAGGCATGCTGTGTGAACAACCCCTCAGAACTTGTTTCGAGACTTCCAGCTGGAACAGAAAATGTAGGATCAGCAGAAGAGGCGGGGGAAAAGTTGTTGGTGGAAAGGAGCACGCTTCTTTCCGCCTGCTACAAGGGCTCCGGTTCCCACATGTCCACCCAGGAACAGATTGCTGTATGGGCTACCCCATGTCTGTGTTTTCCAGGATGAGTCCTTGCCTCGAGGATGCTGACCCAAGATTTCTGAAGACCTGCAGTGTGCCCAGAGAGTGGGACACCTGAGTTGTCTACAGCTGAGCCAGTGCCAGCAGCCATAGGGTCAGGGTCTGCTTCCAGCACTGGGAATCTGCATGTGTCTGGGTCGGACGCTGGTCTGATGGTGTGCACGGGCACAGGGGCTCTTTCCCACTGCCCATCACTTCTCTATCTCAGCATTTCTTGGAGGCTGTTTGTGGGATCTAATAACTTCCCCATGCAAAATGGTGCTCTTTTATTCCCATTGCCATAATACACATTCTAAAAGTCTGATGCTTCCTTCATGGGATCAATGCAAGTGACTTGAACGTTGTATACACGGTTGGCATGTGCCACCTCTTTCCTTATTTTACACTTCTCAGGTTCTCATTTATTTATTCAGATTAGGTCATTTATTTTGCATGGAAAGACATGCCCTGCAGCTGGCAGAAGTTTCTGCTGTACTCTGCATGCCCTGCTGAGCCAGAGCTGATGTTGGCAAGTGAAGATGGAAGTGACTTGGTTTGACCAGCATCCTCTCCTGCTTCCATGTCCTAAGAAACAGGTTAAACAGCTCCCCTGGTTCCTCCCTCCAGAGCACTGTGGCTTGGGTCGCATCCCTGCTGTCAGGTCGGGCAGGAACTGTCCCATTTCCACACCTGCAATATTTCTCCCAGCCAATGACATCAGTTGCCAGTGCCTGTGGCTGCTGGAAGATGCAATCACGAACATCAGAGCTGGCTACATCGCCCAGAGTGCAGGATCTGAGCTGTGGCTTCTGTGTGAGAGACCCTTCTGGAGCACCTTTCCCCCATTTTGAGCTTACAGCTATTCCTACTTAGACCAACTTGGCTTTTTGCTTTTGCTTCTGCTTCTCAGTCTTGAAAGTGTCGCCATGGCCAGAGCAATAGGATGAGAAGGCAGAGAACAAGGGGGACATGGAGAGAAGCAGGCACAAAGAGCAGCAAGCCAAATCACCAAGGCAGGAGGGATATGTATCAGCTGAAATTGGGAAAAAGGGCTCAAAGTTTGCCACTGTCTGCACTTGATGCAAATCCGTTTGCTGGGGGATGTTGGGAGCAAAGAGCAGAACACTCCTGATTTCGCAGGTTTGTGTTGTGAACTGGAAGATCCCCGACAGACAGAGATTGGAGGAAAAATAAAAAGGAGAACAAACAACCGAAACAGAATGATGCAAACATCAGCAGTCTTGGAGGGGGAGTGCAGCCCTGGAAGGGAGGGAGCAGGCATCATGGCCCAGCCAAAATGCTTAAAAGCCTCCTTTTTGTATTGCATTTGTTCTTCAAAGACATTAGGGCTTGTAAAAAAAACCCTGCCATTTACCTCTGCCTCTGACATGTTAATGGTTGTATTTTTGAATCATTAAAAATTGAAATGTGTAACACTTTCAGCAGCTGCCAAACCTCTCCACAGCGCAGCTCTCCCCCTTCTGCTCTCCACCATCAGGCCACTATTTTCTCCATGTGCTTCCTCCTCTGCCTTGCTCCTTTGCTTCCCCATCCTTCTCCCCCCTCTGCAGTTTACCCCCGAGCCTCCCTCCCATCATTCCTCTGCTGGAGGCTCAATTCATGGGAAGCACTTGATAATCTGCAGCTTTAATATTCTCACCTTGCCATTCTCCTATTCAGTGGGACTTGGAGATTTAGAAAATGTATTTATCTAGGTACACTGGAGAGCAAGAGAAACAAAGAAACCAGCAGGGCTTTTCTAATGAGGAATGACTAATTTGACCCAGGAGAGCCCGTCCTCTTTCAAGCACTCAATTTTCCCCAGGTTTTGCATCCAAAGATAACATTGGCATTGCCAGTGGCGACGACGATGGGCCCCCTGCCAGCCCGCAGCTACGGCGGGTGCCGGGCTCCCCACAGCGCTGCTGCCAGCTGCAGAGAAAGGCAGTGTTTGCTTTACCTGCTCTCTCAGATGTGACACAACCTGCTGCAGCCAGAGCGAGCTGCACAGAGCCAGGAAACACAAGGATATGGAGAAGCTGCTGTTTGTCTGCTGACAGCCCTTGCCTGGGGCTCCTAAGGACTGAGTTCAGGTCCCGAAGTACATCCTTCCTGAGGCTGGGCTCACTGCAGCTTTCCTGTGGCTTCCAGCAGCTTCTGGTGGCTCATGGACTGGAAAGGAAACACGGATGGGTTTCCTCAGGTCTGTGCCCATGACAAATGTGTCAGCACGGCCTCTGCAAGTGCTCCCAGCAATCATTACACGCTGCAGGTGCAGACAGAGCTCAGCTGAGGTTGGAAGCCTTGGGAGATGCATCTTGGCTGGGTCTTAGTTGCAGCAGGCTTGTATGACAGACCCCAAGAGGGTGGTGAGAAGAAGACCGTGGTGGTCTCATGTCCCTGCGCCATGAAAAGTCCTTACCACATTGCAGTGGAACCAGAGCTTGGGCTCGGAGATCACCCACAGGTTTTCAGGGAGGGAGTATTCCAAGTATTGAAAGGCCACAATCAGGTTCCTCCAGAGCCTTCTCTTTTGCAGGCTGAAAAACCCCAACTCTTTTAGCCTTTGCTCATAGGAAAGGCGCTCCTTTCTATGAGAGCCTTTCTTCTGCTGAGCCCAGTTACTCCAGTGTGGATGGGCTAAATGCCTGCTCAACCCTGTGATCTGACTGGAAACACTCTGCCTTCTTGATGTATTCAGCTCTCATCTTGCTTGAAAAGGATGGCGGATATCATGGTTTGCTGGTTAGAAAAGAGTATTTAGGCCAATGGATTTGCAATTTTTTTTATTGAAAATGAGGAGGTGGGATGAGATTTACTGATCTGAGGCTGACTCAAGTCATCTGTGGATTTTTTTCCCAAACAGAGGAGCAAATGTGGTTTAGTGGGCACAGACAGGACAACTGGTTCTGAAATTGTTCTGCTTTTTTAGTCTAGAAACAAATCAGAGACTAAGATGTTTATGATTGCTGCCTATAAATACATTGGAGAGGAAACACCCAG
>NW_009931308.1:210813-216790 GCF_000696875.1 Nestor notabilis | reverse complement strand
CAGGAACACTGCAAGTGGAAGGACACTGTTGGCATAAGGATAAACTGGTAGAAAACTGTTGTGAATAAATGTCAGCTAAAATTGAAGGAGGTTTCTCCTAATCATCAGATGAGGGAGTTTATAAAATAACTTTCCAGCGGGGTAATTGAGGGAAGAAACATAAGTAGTTCAAGATGGGATCCTGACAAATTTCTGAATTTCATTTTAGGATGGGGCTGAGTTTGACAGTCTGGCCCCTCTTGACTACATCCTGCCTCAGCTGAAGACTTTGTGCACTTGTGCAAGGTGGAGATCCCTTCTGCTCCCTTCACATCAACCTCATCTCCTTGTCCCTGCCCAGCAGCACAGACAGGGCCATGAGCAGCCTGCACACACACACAGACACACACCCCTGCCCTGACTCACCTGTCCCTGACACAGAGGCTTTTCAGCTGGTTAATAAGCTGTGACGTGCCAGACATCGAAAGTATGAAAATTGGCCAATTTTTTAATATTTTAAGCCCCATCACGTATGCTTTACTGGTCTGAGCAAAGCGCTTCATAATGCCTTAGCAAGGAAATGGAAACTATCATTTTGTATAATCTGCCAAGCTGGATTGACCCACTGATCCCTGCTGGACCCCTCATCTCCCAGCCCCCACCTTCCCCTGCTCCTGCTTCCAATGCCCAGCAGGAACGTTCCCAGACAGTGAGTGTGGCTGCAGCCACTAACACTGGGACGATGCTACCGAACAGGCTGATGTCCTGCCTGGCAGGATGATGGCCAAAGGAAGGGACAGGCAGGGAACACTCTCCTCCTCCATCCAGGGATTTGCCCCTCTGGACCTGTGTATACTACAGAAACCGGGGTGGCTTGTGCAAAGAGATATGGTGCAGTTGGTGCAAAAAGTTGTAAGCCGGGAGAAAATCCTGTCTCTGTCACATCTTTCGTGCAGCCCCTTTGGGAACAGCTGAAGGGAAACAAGGGAAGGAAGGTGGGAGCTCTCTGTTTCTCCTCCACCCACTTGTCCCACTGTACCCTTTAACGTGGCATCTGGGCTTGTCCTGCAGATGCTGTGATGCCATGGCCTCACTGGCTGAGCAGTGGTTGTTGGAGCTGCTCATGATGAGGTGTCTGATTTGCAGCCTGTGAGCACAGCTTGCTTTCATTTCTCTGTAACAAGAAAAAGCGATTGCTTCCTGGGAGGACTTTTATAATGGGGTGTAGAAGAGGCTAGAGGGGGGATGGAGATGTTGTGAAATGTCCAGGTGCTCCTTGGAAATGGTCTTTGGGCAGAATGGCCACAGAATCCCCTTGCCTTCGGTGCATGGCCATCAGCAGGGTGAACATCCAGGACTATTAAGAGACCACTGTGCCATGGAAGTCAGGATAGGAAGAAAGCAATATCTACCTGGGGAGGCAGGGGGAGAAGGAGGGACAGACAACAAATGTCTCTGGGTAGCCTCTCGCACTATGCTGGCTGTGTCCATCTTCCCCTACTCCCTTCTTATGTCAACACAGAGAGGTCCCTGCTCAGAGGAGCTGTGATTTAAGCAGGTGAGATGCAGAAGCAGGATGGGGAGAAAATGCTGGGCAGAGGATGTGGACCCCAGGCCCTGCTCTACCTTGCAGTGCCTGCACACTGCTGCCCATGCCAGGCCACTCTGGGAAGGGCTGAGTGAGGTACAGGTTTCTGCACTGGATCCTTTCTTAATTTAAATCAGGGAAAGGTATTTTTTATTCTCCCTTTTATTCCACCCTGAGTGTTGCCACTGACAAAGGAGCAGGAATTCCTCACATTTCTTTGGCTGTTTAGCAGAGCTGCTGCCCTACTCTCCCCTGTCAGACACTAATCTCTCCTAATATTTAACAGTCCCAGTAGGCAGAAGGATTTATCCTCTGGCCTTTCTACCTGTCATTTCATCCCTTCTCACTAAGGAGCCCTTTGATTCCCTTCCGAAAAGAGGTGCCAGGACCAGTGTGATAGATTGGCTCGTGCTGGCAGTTAGAGAACCAGCTCCATTTCTCTCTGTTCCAGCTGTCGGGTATTTATCTGGGGCAGCTCTGTACAGCTGGGGAAGGCCCTTGTGCCTCCTCGCAAGGAGACATGAGGATGGGCAGGCTTACTGAGCAGGAAGGTGGTGTGGGTGTTAATGCTCCAGCTCCTACAGGGCCTGGCTCCAAACCGCAGACTGAGCTGTGGATGTTTCAGCTCCTGGGTTGATCTGGATCTAATACCATTATCCATTTCAGGGAGGAATTCCTCCCGCACCACTCCCCAGACATCTTCATCCCTTCCCATGTGTCTCCCTCCACATGTTCCCTTTCTTCAACATCCCAGCTACCATTTCCTTGGATGCACAGCTCAGAGGACAAATGCCCTCAGAGGGGAATAGTCTCACACAGGGACCCCTGAGCTACCCTGTGGGGCTGCTGCCAGCCAAGCTGCCCTCCGGTTCTCATCCCGCAGGAGTCCGTCCCTGAGAGATGCATGGCTGGAAGCAGCTCACATCCAAACAAGGATGTTTTGCTATTGAACAGAGATGCTGCATCTGCCTAACAGGGCTAGGAAAGACCTGGTGCATGCAAGCCAGCACCATACCAAAGCCTCTCCTCGCTCCCTAGGCAGGTGGTTAAGCAGTTCAAGAGCTGAAGGTGTCAGGGCAGCACAGTAGCTCTTTATATCAATAACAACCCCTTTGATTGCTGTTTCCTTGCTCTGGGAGTTGGAACTCATTAGGCTTCAACCTGTCCTCCTGCCTGGGCTCCGGTTACGGGGCTGAGCTGGTGTTTGCTGGAGACGAGGGCAGCTCTGCGGGGCGCTTCTCCCTCAGGATACCATGAGAAGGGCAGAAACTCAACTCCCTCACTAATGACCCTTCCCGCTGTCACTGGTCCAGCCCGATCATCATCAGCAGCAGGATCCGTGTAGGCAGGGTCTGGTGCTTCCTCCGGCTGCCGCCTCTTCGCTCCTGTGCTCGCTTTGTTTCTTCCCCTCGTGCCTAAATAGTGGCAACTTCAGAGCTCTGCAGGGCACCATTAAAAGACAGATGATACTGCCAGAGCACAGCTGTCCGAGGCCGTGGAAAACAGGCTCCATATAATCTTTCTGAAGGGGCATGTGTTTAACATTGACCTGGTTAGGCAGCTCGCAGCCAGGCCTCTCCCATATGCACATGCCATTTCAGACAGGAACAGCGGGGCTAAATTGGGCAGCTGGAGTGCTGACTCGGCTACCTCACCACCGGCCGGGCTGTATCTCCTGCTGCCTCTGTCTGAGGTGGATCGAAGAAGAAGGGGAGCGGGGACAGGGTGAATCCTGCTTTCTGGGAATCTCCTGGTTTAAAGAGCAGCCACACAACAGCCACCATTAATAACTTCCAAGTGCTAGAACCATACGTATGGTAGCATGGGCTTTCAAGAATGGAGGGGAGCTGGAGGGACTCTGTGAGTCTCCCTTACAAGGAGGAAACCCAGGTCCTGATGAGATGCTCCTGTGATGCTCCTCCCTGAGCAGCCCCAGCGCAGGGCAGCACTTCTCCTTGCATCCTGCGTGCACTTGAATCCACCCTGACCTGGCTGCTTGCACACCTCTGCCACCTCCAAAACACGCATGCTCCCAGGGCCAGCCCTGGCTCTGGATGGTTCAGCCACATGCACATGATCCCTGCAGAAACCTTGAGGGCAGCACGGATGAAAGTCACCCCTCCCTCGGTCCACATGTGGGCTGGATTGTGCCCAGAGCTGGCAATGACCTTCAGACCATCAGGTGAAGATGCCTGCCTTTGGGTGTGGGGCTTCAACATGAAAAGGGTAAGGAACAGATATTAGAGTAATACTCATCTTGTCTTGCTTGTCTCACAGAACAGGAGGATGTTTCAAGTAAAAGAGATAGCTGGACTGAGAAAAGCTTGAGGACTTTGCTATTTCATGTTTGGAAATAACCAAGAACAACTACAGGTGACAGCCTTCTTAGCCCTCACAGCTAAAACATCAATACTGAAGTGAAAAAAGTTGGACCCCGGTGGGGATGCATCACTGGTGCTCTGGTTGTCCTGCGGGAGGGACATGCACTGTGCATGGCCCCAGATATTGACGATTTCTCTTCTTTCCCCAAACAGGGTAAAGGCAGGTACTGGCAGAACAGACATCCCCATCACCCTCTTTCTCCCCATCTCCATCCTGGTCTAATGCAGCCACCACTAGTGACAGTATTTTGGTTGCAGCTCAGTGTGACGGGAATATATCCGTGGAGCACAACGTCAACACCCATGTGCTGCTATTCCACAGTCTGTGCCAGCAGGGATGGGGAGCATAGAGCCGGGGCAGCAGTGGTGCAATGGCCAGGAAGCCTTTGGACACAGCTGGCTTTGTCGGGAAGAGGGGAATAATCATGACTTTTGTCCGAAGCCCAGCACCGGAGCTGCCGCTGTTCCACACGGATCAGATTTAAATCCGCGTGCAGACAGCTGGCAAGCCACACCACACACACTAAATCCGACACTGACTTAACAGCCTGAGAGGCCCCCTTCTAAAAAGTCATTAGTGAGGCTTTCAGGGAGGGAGCGTGCACCATTGTGCCGAGGCACTGAGCTTGTTTAAACAGAGCCAGCGCGAAAGGAAAAGCTCCCTGGGGGACTCGTGGGAATGTTTCCGGGAAGCTGAAGGAGCCTTGTTTGCTCCGAGCTCCAGCTCTGTTTTCAGCATGCTCTTGGCGATGCACTCTGTCCTGAACACATAAGGGGTTACACTGGGGGCTTGTACCACTCGCCTTCGCGTTGGTGAAGACGTTCCCAGATGGTATGGGATGGTGAGGTATGGGATGGTGAGTTATGGGATGGTGAGTGGCTGTTGCTCCTTTCCCTCTGCAGCACCAGCTCTAGCTCAGGGGTGGGAACCAGGATGCACGTATCTCCTCCAGCAGTGGGATCACCATTGCCTTCATCAGGCAGGAGCTGGGGCTGCCTCTGTGCTGGGCTCAGCCAGGCATCGCTCAGCCCAGAGCCTTTTTGCCCCCACTCTGCACTCCCCTTGGGGGACCCCCAACATGCCTCTGCTCTGGCTGTGGTGGGGAGCTGGAGAGCAGCTCCTGCCTCTGCACGGCCAACTCAGTCCCAGCGAGGCACAGACAGCGCTGAGAGAGCGGAAACATTGCTGAAAAACATTAAACTTTTATGAATCTCCAAGCAGGCTTGGCGTGAACTCGAGTTTGTGGGGTTAAGCCCATCATTACTGGATGCAAGCCAGCATGTTTTCCACTAAAAATAAACTCCTGGCCCACAGACTGGGGCTATCCCTGTGTACAGCACAGTGCTGTAGGATGCTGTGCGGGGCCTATTGGCATAACCAGTGGGGCCGGGAGGCTGAAAGTTGCTAGTCCCCAGCAGCACCTTGGGCTCTGCCTCCATTCCTGCGGGTGCCAGTGGGTGAGTCAGACTTCAGCCCTGTACCACAGTTTCCCCATCTGAAAATTAAGGATAAATAACATATCAGAAGGGTAGTGATTTGAATTAATTGCTGTTTGGAAAGTGCTGTGAGGTCCTTGGGTGAAAGATGCCAGAAGAGCACGATTGCGATGGTGCTGTGCAATTGGCCTGGAGGGCTTTGGTGTGTTGTGTAGGAAAGGACAATTTACTCGAGTTAGTAACAGATGTACCTTTGCACATGGACGTTTGTTACACAGCTACGCACCCTTGCTGAGTTCGCGGTAATCACTCGGAATGTGTTCTGTCTGCCCTAACTACGTAGTTAATTGTGGGTTCCACCTGCCATGGACACTCAGATGCCAACGCTTCCCCTCCTCCTTCTCCATGCCCTGTACACAAGGTCCCTTGGTAAGGAGGGTGAGACCTGGGGAATTCCGAGTCCATGAGAGGATAATGGCCCAGATAATCCCCAAATTTCCTTGCCTAGCTTCCATCAATCCCAGCTTGCAGTGTTACACCCTCCCTGTTGCCATCAGCATCCTTCTCCAGCCTGGTGCTGGACTTCCCCACC
>NW_009931308.1:197983-210782 GCF_000696875.1 Nestor notabilis | reverse complement strand
GGGGTCCCCCCCCCCCCGCCGCCCCCCCCCTCCCCCTCCCCTGCCACTGCCCAGAGCTGAGCTGTGATGGATGTGATTAATATACGCTTGGAGAGCAGTCGATCCTTCCGTGCTTGCTTTGAACCTCTGATCATTAATGTCTCCATATGGGCACCATTTTTCCTTGTCATGCCGCAGCTGTATCTGGAGAGAGCGGGAAACGAGTCTGCTTCCCAGTGGCAAAACCCCCAAGAGCCACAGCTCTGGACGTTTACCCACCTTTGGGAAAGGTCAGAAATACAAAGAGCTGTTGCCAGGAGGTCCTCAGACACAGAGCAGTAATGGAGATCTCTGCTTGGCGGCTGCTCGGGTCTAGCGGGAAGGGCTTTAATAGCCTTTTTCTGCCTGTTTTTGAACTCTCTCACTGCTCCCTGCTCCTTTCCCCTCCATCGTTTGCTCCCTCTCTGCCCCCCTCCCTCTCATTTCCCTGTTTTTTTTTTTTTTGAAGGGCCACAATTTCTTTTCAGTTTTATTTCTCATTAAAAATAAATACCGTTGCTATAATTTACAGTGAGTTTAATTAGAAATGAGTTACGTGATCTAAGCATTAGGATTTAATTGCTCGTTCCTAAAACGATTTCCTCATCTGAAATGTCCCCAGCTAATGATCATTCATTAAATAGGATTTGAGTCTCTTAAGTGGAGCTAGAAGGGCTGCAGATTTCCTCTGGTGGCTTCTGCAGCCAACTCAGCACCAAGGCCCTTTCCTCACCTGGACCAGGGGACCCAAGGTGAAGGGAAGCTGTCTGGGCTGATGCAGGCATCTCCCGGAATTCCTCACGATGCTCCTCAGCTGGGACTGACCATTAAACCTTCCCTTTACAAATAACTCACAGCAAAACCATTTGAATTGTGCCTCTGCTCTGCAGCAGCCCCAGCTCCTCCAGGCACTGGGGTCCAAGGTGTGGATGGACCGTGGTCAGAGCTGCCGTGGGGTTGTATTTTAGTGGACAAAAGCAATGTGCTGACACCCACACCTTCCTCTTGGGAGGTTAAACCCACTGCCCTGCTCTGTGGCAAGGGCAATCCTGAACAATTTTAACTGTTAGGGATTTTTTGGGGGAGGAAAAGGAGATGATTTTCATGAGGAATGTTGATTAATCAAAACAGAAACATTTACAGGAAGTGTAGAACCATGTCAATGAGATTGTTTGTGCTCTACTTTCTCATTTTAATTCTAATAATTTCTAATCAAAACCACATTTGGAGAAAGCAACCCTTCACCTGCCCCAGCCCCATGCCCAGACCACAGTTCCCAGCACCAGCCCAGGCAGGATTTGGCCTGCTCCCCCCACTCTGTGTCCCTGTGGAGCTGACTGGGCAGCAGGGATAGGGTGGGATGGGGTGGGATGGGAACACTCTTTTCCTTCTCAGTTTTGAGCAGAAATTCCTGAAGAGAGTTAAGATTAAACTAGCACATTCCTGTACAAGACCTTTGTTTTAAGACATCAAAACTGCTCTGCTCCACTCTCCCAGGAGCAGTGAGAGGCAGTGGCTGGGCTTCCCTGTCAGGATGGATTCGCAGAGCGTCCCATAGGTGCTCAGCAGATAGCTGGACCCTCATGGGTCACCGGTGCCTCATTCCAGCCTGTCCCAGAGCAGCAGCAGCAGCTTCCCTGCACCCAGCTCTGTGGGCAGATGTAGTGCTGCTGGGATGAGCTCATCCTTGTCCTTAGGTCTGGTTCATGCAGGGTTGCTGGGTAGAGCCTCACCCATAAGCACAGGTTGGCTGCACGCTGAACAAACTGCTTGGGTACTTTTTCTCCACTGGTCAGCATGTCTGAGAAGTGGCTTTGCCACAAGTGTGGCTTTGCCACAAGTCCCACCTTGCTGGGACTGTTCCTCTCACACCTCTTCATCTCTCTCTACTCACCCTTTTTTGTTCTCTGATTGTGCATTCCTAGAGCAAGAGGTTTCTTTCCCTGTCTCAGGGCTTTATTCACATACACATACTTATTTACCTGCAAAACAAGGATCCTGAAGCAAGGAATTTGGAAGAGGATAGTGATACATAAGAGCTCCTTCTACCTGAGCTGAGGCGCAAAGGTAGGGCTGGAGCTCCAGCTGCCCAGGTTTCTCAGAGCAGGTGGAGGCATGTATGGGTGAACAGACGGACGGATGGACTGACGGATGGGTGGATGGATGGCACCCCCAGGACATGTGTGCCCAATGCAGCCACAGCAGGAGGACACTGTCACCCAGCAACTAGTAAGCAATGACTAACGCTTCCTAGGGTGTCAAACATACCATGTCACTGATCTCTTTCCAAGGAAGTGTAAAATGAGGAGGAGCAGGGTTTGAAGAGAGAGAGAATGAGAGACGCAAGCGTGAGTCAGCCCCTGGATAACCTTGAACGCATTAACAGATGGCTGGGACCCAATGAGCAGCGTTTGCAAAGGCACCACCGTTCAATCAGCAATCCTTGTTTTCTACAGGATAAAAAACCAGGCTGTTAAAAGGAAGCGGCAGGGCCGGGCGGAGGGTGTCTGATTGCACTGCACAGAGGCGGCCGCTTCCAGCATCTGTCACTGCACAGCTTTCAGGAATGTATATATATAAATAAATGCAATGAAAAGGTCCCCAGTTCGAGTGAAAGGAAATGATTTCCTCCTCAAGTGATTATGGGCACCATTATGCAAATAGTAGCCAGGCCAACAAAACAGCCTCATAGGAAAGGGGAACAGAGGCAGCAAAAGCAGCTCCAGGACATCCAGGCAGGGGACAGCAAGATATCACCTGTGTAAGGCCCCAGTCAGAGAAGAGTGGGGTGCGACCCGTGTGAGGGACAGGGACTGAGAAATAAGCTATCACTGCACTAAGGGAAGGGAAGGAAAGAGAAAGGGTAAGGGAAAGGTACTTGAGAACAAGTGATGGCCTCTGCATCATGCAGGCTCTCCTCAGCCATATGCTCACTTGTGGTTTTGGAGCCAATGAAGCATGAGCCAGCTGGGACAGGGAAAAGGAGGGATCCGTGCTGTGGAAGTCGAAAAGCTCTGCTTCCAGAAGGTTTGTGCTGCACAGGCTGGTCACAGGATCAGGGCTGCCCAGCTCTTGCCTCGGACACTGCTGAAACCGCCAGAGCTCGGCTGTGTTCCTTTCTTCTCTCCTTCGCAAGCATTTAGCGGTAGCAGATAAATAAACTGACATCAATCATCTGCGCATAGCAGCATGATCACCTTACGGGACTCATTTCCTCTCAAAATACACAAGCGTAATTTCTATTTAGCTTTCCTTAAATTTTAATGTCTACTTTTGACATAAATATTTTAGTGTTCAGGGAGGGACAAAGTGGAAACGGGTGATAGGAGATTCCACAGGGCTTCCCCTCCGGCTGCAGAGCAGGAGCATCCACATCTTCACCCCTGCATGAGCAGCACATGACTGGGGCTTGGGACACTGAGGATCAGTAACCCCTCCTGACCTCAGGTTGGTGGTATCAGCTGAGGGATTCCCAGTGCTGGGGCTGAGGGCACCCGGGTGCCACTGCTCTCCTGCCCTTGCCCTTACTGGGTGCTCCATCTATGGCAGTGCCATGCACTTGCAGCAGGAGGGCGAATGTGTGTTGGCTTTTCTTCAGCAGTAGACAAATCAGTTTGGCTCATTATTTCTGCAAGAAAACCACTCACCAGCATCTGTTCTCTTCCAGGGAGATGCACTCAGGACAGTGGCATCCTTAACCAGCATGGAGGTGGGAGCCATAACTTCTCCCCAGCTCGCAGCAGCCTCAACCCCAGCCTGTGCCTCCTCTACTGTGTTTATGCAGAGCTCTGTAAACTCATCCCAGAGATTCGTGGAGCTTCAGTCAGATGGTTTCTATAGGCCAGTGACAGTTTATTTCCTTATTTATGTTCTCTATAAGAAAATATATAGATTGCTAGAGAAAAACAGCTCCCAAGCTCCTTTCCTTTTCCCTTGATGGGTGTGGGGCACTTGGCTCTCCCACTGCTGGTGGCAGAGGGGGCTCTGGTCCCCCAGCCAGACAGGATTCCCTTAGCAGGCACAGTCCCTGTCCCCATAGGACACCCCATCCAGGCTGCTGCATTGCTCCCAGTGGCAGCTGGGGGCAGGAACTGGCAGTGTCCCCTTGGGGACTTCTTCATGACTAAGGATTTGTTCCTTGGGGCATCAAACCACCAAGGACCATTCCAGGTCCCGCAGCTCTATAAAGGAGAAGCATCACCCCAACAGAGCTGGTTGGCCCAGCCTTGAGGAGTTTGTGTGGAGCACCAGCCACCCCTGAGCTGGTGTTGTGATTGATTTGTACACACACGCTTACACACAGCCCTGCCTCTCCATCACGCTGTACTACATGTGGCTGCTGAGGGTGGAAAGCAGGTGCAGTGTACTATCGAATCCATATGGTAACCGTTTAGTCTCACTTTGCTGCAGGATGAATTACAGCAGGAGGAGTGAGGCAAGAGTCAGACCCAGCCAGGGCTGCTGGTTTGGAGGTTCTGCAAATGAACCTTTTCCAACCCCAAACCTGCTCACACCGTGGTCTGCTCCAGCTGTTTTTTGAGGGATGTTATCTCAGCCCTGAGGCAAACACCTACCTTCATCCTCATGACAAATACCCCGAGCCCTTTGCCCAGAAGGTCCCGGTGGCTGGGAGCTACTTTTGGGTGGTGAACCATGCAGGCAGGTTCAGAAAGACAAGAGGCATCATGGTTTAGGCATACATGCACCAGTGCAGACCACTGCATGTGCTTCTCAGCCTGCTTGGTGTGTAAGACCCCACTTGGAGGACTCACCTGTGGTCCCCATGCGGTCTGTGGAGACATCACAGATGCACAAATCCAGTGGAGAGAAGAGGTGACCCCACCATGTGCATAGCAGTGTGGACATGGCTTTGGCTTTCCCTTTCCACCTGTGCAATGTGGCCCTAGTTGCTCTCACCTCCTACAAACCCACTGTCATGCATTTGCTGGCTGGTGAAATGACCAACTGAAAGAGAAGTAGCTTACCTGGGAGAGGAATCCTAAAGCTCACAGAGAGCTCCAGCCAGGTGCCATCGATCTCTGTTAGGAGAAAGTCTCTCACTGGTGCTGCTAGAGTGAAGAACAGACTGACCAGTGCCTGCCTTGGTCAGGGTTTGTAAATAAAGCTCTGTCAGCCAGGCTGCAGGAAGCAACAGGCAGCACCAGGCTCAGCTTGGGGGGATTATCCCTCTGAGCTATTAGCAAATTCAGGGATGGTACTTGTTTCAGCACAACTCCTCATACTGGATACCAGCACAATAGCAAACATTGTCCATCTCCACCAAACTGTCTTGACCCCTCCTGAAGGGCCACCAGGATCCTGTTGTTCACATATTCCTTTCTTCTCTTTTCCTTCATAGAATTTCCAGCCTGGTATGGGTCTTTTTAACCCCTGGCCTCATGGGCTTACCTTTGTCTCAGAGGAGTTTATGGAATAAGATACATACCCTTGCCCTTTTCAGCCCAGAGAAAGCTTCTCATGACATGACAGAAATCCAAGAAATCAACAACTCTGGAGGTTTGTAATAAGTCTGAATCCTTCCTAAACCCAGACACTCAGCACGAAGAGGGGTCAGTGATCCCCAAGCTCCTTCCCCTCTGCCTCCTGCCATCCATCTCTGGTGGATGATGGGAAGCAGATGAGGCACGCTTGGGACACCCAGCTGCTTCAAGGTATGTTCATGGTTTGTGTCTCTGGAGCAGGCTCTGGGCAGGACTGTGCTCCGGGCGCTCCTCTGGCAGGAGACACAGACCTCCCACTCGGAGACCCCAGGATTGCTCCCACAGCTCCTGCTTCCTCCCGGGCTCCTATTCCCAGTTTGGCCTCTGCAGCAGCAGTTTCAGGGAGTGAACCTCAGTCTGTGCAAGAGATTCCTCTCACATGTACACGCATGTGCATGTGAGTATGTCCTGGCAGGCACACACATGTCCATGCAGGAAGGGATCAGGCTGTCTTGCTGACCTTCTTGGAAGCCTTTCTGAGCCTGGACTCTCCCCTTGCTGAAAGGAAGGGGCCAGTAACAGCATTTAACCCTTCTGGGGGCTTCACCATGCTTACATACAGCATGAAAGAGCCCCTGGAACTGCCAGGGAGCCAGCCCGGGAGATGCATCCATCTTCCCCACTGTTAGTCTGCAGGTAAAATAAACACAGCTTCCAAAACACCCATGCAATGTCACTTCACTTGCTCCTGCGAACTCAGACTCTAACACTCTCCCTCTCTCTGTCACTCACCTCTCCTCCCTGCCCTTGGCCTCACATCCCTACCCTGGTTCTTTTCTTCCCACCCGCCTGTTCCCTCCAGTGGCAGCACCCTGCGGAGCAGCCGGGGTGCACCGTGGGGGCTCAGCCCCAGCTGGGGCTCAGAGAGGATGGAAATGCTGTGGAGCTGCCCAAGGAGTCTGCTGCCAAGGCCCATAAATAAGGAAACCCTGTTTGCTTTCTCCTTGTCCGGCCCTGTGCAAATATTTACTGCCCCCATGACCCGTGGAGGCAGTACAGGCAGCACAGGCAGCAGCGGCTCTGCGAGGGGTCACCAGTGCAGGAGGCATCTGCCTTGCTCCAGCTCTGGGGATCTCCAGTCTTTGCACATCTGTAGCAAGTAGCAGGGAGTATTAAAGCTTCATTGGACCCTACCCTGAGTCCACAGTCCTGTGATTTCCCAGGGTGCGGTATCTGCATGTTGGTAAAGCACATTCGCTCTCCACAAAGCCCCACAGTTGTACCAGTGCATGATTCACATCCCTCATGCCCCAGGGTGAGAAGTCCGTCAAAAGCAATGCAATGCACTCAGCAGATGTGTGTGTAAGCCTCTGTCCGGGGAGGTTCCTCAGTTTTACCCAGGGCTCCGCACATCTCATCATCCCTCACTTGCTCTCTCAGTCTGCATGTCTCTCCATGAGTCACTCTGGGCATGTGTTTTCCCTCCTGCCCTGTTTGTTGGCCAGTGGCCTGCTTTTTAATCTAAAGATAAGCCTGCACATCTGCTCAGCTTCACAGGGGAGCTCAGCACCCCTGGAGAGCAGTGCCAGCCTCCCAGACAGCAATGGGTACATCACACCTTCCAGCATCTCCTGCCTTTTGAGATGAAAAGGGTGAGTGTGGAGCAGCAGGTCTGACAGAAGAACAGAACCACCCTTCTATTTGCTTTTCCTAGCATCCATCACCCTGGTGGGTACATAGCTCTGGGCAATGGAGAAGAAGGTGTTAATTGCCTCCCTCTGGCTAAGGAATGCTGCAATCAACTGGCCCAAATGGGATTTGCTGCTGGGAGGGCTGGGCCAGCTGCAGGCTGTGTATTTATTTCAGGGAGGGAGGTGATCTCTGGTTTGGCTGTAGGTGAGATGTTGGGTGAGGGTTGCTGTGAGTGCCTCTCCTTTCAGATGAGGGGTTCTGTCTGAAGAAGCTCTGTCTGATTTTGATAAAGGAGTGCTTTTAGCCTATTTTTTGTCTATAGAGCCCTGCAGCCAGCTTTCTTGGTGAATGAGCAGGGCCTGGATATGGCTTGGTGCTGACTGTGGTTCAAGTAGTACTGATGGAGCACTAGAGATGTCTGTTCTGCTAGGTCTGCCCTTGGTCTTTCTTTCACCTGACCCACTGTCTTGTGTGTGGTTTCCCTATCATCTTCTTACAAGGGAGCTGGGAATGCATGGAAATATGAAATGTTTTCCTTGCCCTTTCAGTGTCCCCAGTGCTGGCAAGCTGCACATCCAGCCAGACCTGTGGCAGAACAGATTCACTAACAGCTTTCTTTTGTAATATCTCAGCTTGGAGAAGTTAATTATCTCCAAATATTGAAAAGGGCAGATGGATTTTGTAGGATTTACTTGGCTGTGTAATTTTGGTACCCCAGAGATGTTATTTGGTCTAGCTGTGATGAGTGACACATCATTGCACCCGGGTGCAAATGTCACTTGAGTATATTACTCCCTCCCTCTCCTGTTATTTGCCCACTGGGGAGAACTGTCTCTTCCAGGCTGTCCCGGCTGTGTGGAGACTGTTAATGCTCTTGCCCAGCTCTGCATGTGGCTATCTGAGGATGTACTGGAGGCAGCTTTGCAAACTTCCATTCTTTGTTTAATAGCCAAAGTCTGGGACTGGAAGGCAGAGCTGCAAATGGAGTGCTTCTGGCTCAAGCTACCATACAAATGTTAGGAAAAGCTTCTGAGTGCATCCTGTGCAAGGATGTGATGAGACTGGTTGCTCCCGAGGGCTGATGAGGAGCCCTGGCTCCAGCTGGCTGGAAGATGTACCTTCTCAGCCCTTCTTTCATCACTCCTATATTCCTCAAAGCTCCTCTCAAGGGTTTTGGTGAAGTCTGTGATAATGCTCTGGCAGAAACACGAGGGGTGGGGTGTGAAGTTTTTCTTTCCCTGAGCGAGACTGTGTTCCCCCTCTCTGGATTTAGGCAGTGCTGGCTGTTGGAGCCAGGCTTGTCTCTTCTCTCCCTGCCCACCCCTTCTGCTGTAGTGGTGCAGGACCAACCTACCTGCTGTTTCCCAGCCTGGGTTGCGTTTAAGGACAAGAATTTTTCATGTAACGCTCAGATCAGAAATAAATTCTTCTTCATGTTTATGTCTCCTCCATCTCTTTGTGCTTTGTTTCAAGCACTGAAAAAGCTAACTGTGCCATTGCATTATCAGCATGCTCAGCCTGCAAACTAAATAGAGATGTTCCTGGTGAACTCACTTTAATCTCAGTTTGTTTGCCAAGCAAACCAGTCTCCCCATGCAGTTATGGTTCTCAGAAGTTGTTGAGGTGGAGGTGACTGCTAAAAAGGAGACAGACACATGAATTTTTTTTTTTCCTTGGGTGTAATGCAGGAGGTGAACTTTGGGGGACCGTTGCAGCTCTCCACCTCTGTTTATAGGCAGAAGTTGACTTTTGTGTTTGGGGGATCTGGGTCAAATAACTAAAGGGCCTGTCTTCGAGGGTTTACCAATTGCTGGAGTTGATTGAATTGGACTGGGGAGGGCAGTGACCACAGTGCTTCCCTCTTAGCCTCCAGCTGGTTTGACTTGCAATGCAAATGTTTTCTCCTGTCACCTCTTAATGATCCTTTTTCCCCTTGCGGGTGTATAATTTCCCCTGGAAGTCTCTGGTGAATGGTTTCCATCACAGTTATTTGTCCCTTTCTTTTCAAGTCTAAGGCAACCTCTATAGAATTGCAGACCTGGCATGATTTGGGGTGGGAGTAGATTGAATTGCAGTATTTCATCTCTGGCTGTCAAGCGAGCCTGTGTTACCTTCTGTGGGGCTGACAGCAAGAAGACGTCAAATCTGCTGGAATATATAAAGTGAGTTGACACGTGGCCCAGTTTGCAGAGCAGAGCTTTCAGTCCATAGCATGTGCTCCAGGAGAACAGCATTGCACCCCAGGCCAGTGGAGAGGGGTCTGGGATGGAGGAGGAGAAAGGAATGCTTGGCTTGGTGGAGCCTGGGAGGAAGGGGAGAGCAAATGCTCTTCTGGGGGATACTATTGGAAAGACATCATAGAGGAGGAGTTCATAAATCCACAGGGCTTCTTGCGGCTGAGGCTTGATTCATCTGTACATCAAAGGAGACCAAGAGCCCCTTGGTGAGGCTGCAAGAGTCAGGGGGAAGAAGGGGTGACTGAGGACCAGGCTCCATGCATCACCCCAAGACAGATGCACTTTGAACAGATGCGCTACCTCAAAGGCAACAGGCAGGGGTGGAAAACATCCTGCGCAATATGCAGCGTGTATCTACGTGTGCTTGGGGTCTAGCCCATGCCCTGGGTGACAGATACTGTAGCAATGGCTGCAGAGAGCACTGCAGGCATCAGTATGCTTGGTACAGGGCTCAAAATGCAAACCCAGCCTGATGGCTGCAGAGGCAGCACTCTGGAGAAACATCAGTGTCCCAGCGAGTGACAACTGTGTGGCTGAGCTCTTCAGTCAGGTCTGCTCACTCTTTAGTTGGAAGGTCCAGCTAGGCAAGGAGCTGCAGGGTCCTACCCCTGGAACTGGGGCAGTCGGTCTGTGTACTGACAGGTTGATTCAAAATTCAGAGGGCCATGTAGGTTATGGAGAATATGGGATGTGTTTGAGCGGGACACCAACCGCGGGCTGATGCACCTCTTCCCATATATTATACTGAATTATTCAACAACAGAACTAGTATCTTCCCTATGTTCTGCATAGGCAATGGTGAGGTGGCCAGACTTTTTAGCTGAACATGAGAAAAATACTAAAAATCCCTTGGCATCGCTTAAGACCCTAAAACTGGCTGGTCTGAAGCTGGACCTGGCTCTGTGAGATGGTCCTTCTCCAAGAACACCCTTGTGCTGCACTAGCAGCTTTGCTGCTTTCCTGTCATGCACAGGATGGGCGCTGTTCCTTCTCATGGCATCTACTATTGTGTCCTGGGTTCAGTGCTGGGCTTAAACCACAACATATTGCCATGCTGAAGGCAGGACCTGCTTGCAGTTTAGCTCCCACTAAAATCATGGACCGGTTTGAATTGGAAGGGACCTTAAAAAACACCCAGTTCCAACCCCAAAGGTGGGATGTTTCGTCATTGATGCTCTCCTGCCTCCTCTTCTGCCTCGGGGCTAGTGTCAGGTCTGTCAATAGGAGAGGGCAGCCTTGACAGGAGATAAAGCATGTGCCATGTTTATTGACCACTGCTTCTGCAGGGGAACTAAACCTTTCCTCCCAGGGGGACTGTACCGCTGATTGATACTTAGGCAGCCTCTCGCTATACATTTTTCTCTTCTCTGACAGTGTTTCTGGAGCAGGGAATGAGCAGAGGGAGCTGCTCGACAGAGCAGACACTTTTCCTGATCCCTAGCCTGGGCATTGACATCCCCAGTGAGTTTCTGAGAGGAGACGGATCTTGTTTTCCCTTGGAGGGAAATGAAAAGCAGGATTTGTGTAGCAAGGTGTGGGGTCTGCAATGGGAGCAGAACCACAGGGGATGCGCACTGTGTCGTCAGCACAGTCCTGTGGATTAGGCACGTTCAGACAGACTATGACACTTGTCCAGGACTGGGTTTCCAACAGCTCCTGCTTTTTAGGGCCTGGTTGCAAGAGGCTGGCAAAGGATGTTTGCTCCCATGGAAAAAATAGCTCAGTTTTTGTGTGGCTAGACCTTGAGAGGACAGCTTTGGGTGTACAGCAGGCTTTAGAGCAGCTAACACCCTAATTCCCAATGGGAATAGCTGAGCAGGGGATGTGACAGCTTTCCAGCGTCTCTGGTGTCCCCTTGCATCTCTCCCCTTCATCCATCTGATGAAGGTCAGGAAGATATTCTTTCTCCTGCCAGACCACGGTGTCCCATCATCCTTCTGGGGATTCAAGGCAGGGTTTGAACCTTGGGCTTAAGTTACTTTTGAGTGTTAATGGTGGCTTATGATCCTTTAAAACCTTTGCGCCTCAAAGGCTCCTAGAGAATTTGACCAAATGCAGGTCTTCAAGGACTCACCTTGTTGCCAAAAGAGAGCCAGTTCTGGGGATGAAGTGACACAGGGATTAGCGCACAGCTCTGCCATGGGAGAAGAGCTATCATGATGCAGAGCAAGCTGCTGGGGGAATATTGGAAAGGAGCCCCCTGGAAAATTCCTGGTCAGAGTTTGGGTCAAAGCATGAGGAACTTACAGTCCTCAAGATGGTCTTTCCCACAGCACAGCAACCTGCACAACACACTGCTGTGGCAATCTGGGGCCCAATAAACCATCGCTCATGTGATTTCTCCTGTCCTGGCCTCAGCTGCCTGGAGGTGCTACCCTGTGGGATGCAGCGAGATGCAGGAGCTTAACACATCCTCCAGCAGTTTTTCTCTTCTCTCCTTTTAAACTTGAAGTAGAGAAAGCAGCACTGGAGGAGAAGGCTCTATAAATCAACCTGCTTTATCACCATGCACAGTTAAACTGCTGCTGCATTTCACCCTGGAGATGGCTGCATTTCAGTGCAGGATGAATTGATTTCTGTATACCAAAGGTCAAACCTTGAGCTTCTGACTTAGTTCTTACTTAGTTCGTACAAAGGCAAAATCCCCATTGAAGCAAGTGTTTGGATATCAGCTGTTCTATAAATAACACAGAACTAAGTGAAAACTAAGCCAGGCTCTGAAGCTTGCAAAGTGCTTGGGGATCCTTGGAAATGGATGGTCCTGGGGTAACTTCTGATTTTTGCAGCAAAGGGAAGAACAGAGGCTTGGATCACAAAGTAGGGAGGCTTTTTTCCTTTTCAGCTCTTCTGCAGCCTGACTTCCTCTCTTTGACAGAGGAATCCCTGAGAAGTGCAGTCTTGCTCCGAGCTGTTTGGTCTGATCACCTCACAGGAGCTTTTCAGCACGGGGAGGATTCAAGCCGGAGGGAGTGCAGGAGGCGGATGAAACCTCACATTCCCGCTGCCCTCTGCATTCCCCTGCTCTTTGTTTCACTGCAACCAGCTCTTTTCCCGAGTTTGGCTTTTTTTCCCCCAAGGGAGGCAGTTAGCTTAGTGAGCTAATGCTCCCCTGATTGTTTCTGGAGATGCAGGCAGTGCCCCATCTCCACTGCTGGCCTCGCTCGATCCTGCCGGATAAATCACGCTGACTTAAAATTGATCGTTCTGGGATGTGGAAGAAAGTGGAGTGGGCGGATTTACCCCATTAGGGTACATTGATCACCATTACTGCGTGTAATCAGGGTTAATCTCTGGATTAATTGGGGGGATTTGCTGATGGAAACGATCGGCAATTTGTGTTACTTACTGCTCTATTCGCCTCTAATGGCTTAATCAGATTACAAATTAAAAGTGGCTTCTTCAGAGAATCTC
>NW_009931308.1:187561-197952 GCF_000696875.1 Nestor notabilis | reverse complement strand
GAGAACCTCCCTGTACTACAGCAGGAGCCAGAGCAAGAGGAGAGAGGCACATCCAGAGCATATGGTTTGAAGCTCTGAGCTCAATTACCGAGACAGGAGGATGAATGGATAGATGGATGGGCTCCCAGTATCTGCAAGGAGCCCTGGCTTGTGGCAGGGAGAGCACCTATGGGCTGCTAAGCCAGGATGGCTGTAGTGGGCTGTGAGCACTCGCTTTGCCCTTATTATCTGTGAGCTGGGAACGAAAGGTGTGTGTGGGGAGACATTTTCTTTAAAGTGTTCTCGGTGCAAGGAGAAACCTCAACCCTCTTGACTCGTGCAAGATACATGATGCCGAGCTGGGATGGTGTGTCTCTGCATGCTGATACCAGCAGAAGTATTGCTAGGGCCATTTTGTCAAGGGAAGAACTTCCAGGAGGGAGTAGGAAGAATTTTAACCTGGAACAAACCACTAAAACAGTGATTTCACAGCAAATAAATTAAGGCTGACTAGCTGAGACTGGTTAAACTAATGACAGAAAGGGTTCCTGTCCTGGAAAGAGATTCATCTAGCAGGAGCTGAGCTGAAAGCATCTGAACACTATTAGTATAGTGGCTTATAAAGTCAGAAGGGTCTGTCTGTGAACATCTTAGCTGAAAGGATGCAGGAGGGGAGTCCTGCAGTAGCAGCAATCACTTGGGGATCCACCACCCACAGAAGAGGCTGCACCTAGGAGAAATTAGGAACTGTCAAGTCTGGATCTCCTGTGAGAAGGCCAAAAGTAGATATTTTATTTGTAAACACACTCCCATCCAACTTTACCTCAACAGATGGGGCTGGTGGTAAGTGGGTAGGGCTCAGTCTCACCTCACTCCTAATCTGTGCTGATATTGAGTTTCTGATACGTGACAGTCAGATGTAAGTGCTGGAGATCTATTTATTCAGCTATTTATAAAGACATCAGCAAACCTGAAGGAAAAAAAGGAAAACGAATGTTTCAAGTGGCTGCTGACAAGTTAGAGCAGTTTAATAAATCACTTGTAATAAACTACTTTGTGTGTGCTGAGAAATGCCACTGACTTCTCTAATAAGCCATTCATGATGAAACCAGCAACACTTAAAGAACAGAAATTCATTTGCGGGGCTTGTTGATGTGTTCTGGCTGCTCCCTGCTGTAAATTACTCACCAGATATGTCTGTGTTGGTGTGTGCTACCCAGACTGTGTATAAATCTGTTGGTAAGTCTGTAACTCATAGGGAGGGCATCTTTGCCAGGAGCTGCTCCTCATCAATTAGAGCTGAGCAGGAAGGGGTAGCCCATTCCTCATTCCTGGCTAATACTCCCCTCTTTCCACAGCATCCTTATCTCCCATGCAGCTAGCAAAGATGAAGCCCTTTCTTAGGGAGTGTATCAGGTGGCTGTGTGTGTTTGTGCCATTGCTCTAAAAAAATACATCTCATTTAGGATTAGGTAATGTCACTCCCTGCTTTTAGCAAACCCAGCAGAGGCAGCTGTGCCTTGTCTCTTTTCCCAAGCCTTTGAAATGCAGCAGCTCGAGCTCTGGCAGGACCTTGAAGGCCAAAGGACCTACATTTGTGGAGAGAAAGGGTGAATACCAACGATGGATTGAAAAGAGCCCAAAAAGCATGTTTAGACTAGCAGGAAGCTGGTCTGCAGAGGTCTAGGTTGCTGGTGCTCAGCAGGGCCAAGCAGCAGCTTGGGGATGAAGCTCAGGAAGTTGCAGATGCATTTCCCCACCACTTGACAGCCCTTGAGTGATCCTGCCTCCAAAATCCAGTGCCTGCTGAAGGAGGTGAGCCCTGCCATGGCATCACTGTGCCTGCCACATCAGGGGCTCAGAAGAAAGTGCCTGTGCCTGGCCTTGCAGTGCCTGTTAAATCCAGGGAAAACTCCCCTCCCACCTCCCCTTTCCTGACTTGGCTTAGATTTGGGGATCTGCAGACCAGGCTTTGAAATGTCAAGCATTGTTCTGTCTATCCCAGAACATTCAGATGAAAGGGTGAAAACCCCCCACTGTTCAAATAGAGGAGAGAGTATTTGACCTGACTTTGAGCATGGCTTTTGTTGTTGTGCTCCTCAGGCTATGTGGTGGTTCAGGAAGGCACTGGGAGAAATCGCAATACACGTAATCTGATTCTAATGTATATTTCTTCATAAATGCGAACAGAAGGAAGGAGATGGTCAGTGGTTGTTCCTTTTTATTTCAATGCTAGCTAAGGATCCCTAAACTAAACAGTTTCACTGTGGAAATATTCCCTGGGTGGAAAAAAAAAAAAAGCAATTCTTAAACCCAAACCAAACTACACTAGTTTTGTGGATTTTTTGCATCTCCAGTGACTTATGGGGTATATGAGAGAATTATACCTTTTCCTCCTCAAGGCATTGGCTCCGAGGAGACTCAACTGTGTCTGAGCTGCTTTCCTCTGCCAGGTGCAATTCCTAAAGCCCCTTGGCAAGCAGTAGCGGGGCTGCTCTGCTATTTGTTTTTTACTGTTTCTTTATTAAAAAGCTCCAGATACAGACAGGCTTGCTTTGTTCAGAGCATTGCTGGTGCCTCTGCTCACCCTGTCTGATAAATGGGTTGCCTAACATTTAAACTGGGTGCTCCTGACTTCCCTACTCCTGTGTTTCCAAGTGACCCCACCTGGCTCTGCACCTAGCTTGCTGCATGTCTGCCCGCATCCTCCTCCTCCTGCAAATAACCGACAACTCCATGGTTTTAATCTTTTAATCTATCTTGCAGCCAGCCAGGTAACCTGCCACCACATGCTGCTTGCCTGCTGCCAACGTGTGCCTGAAGCCTCCTTGCCATGCAATTAAGTGAACCCACAGCAGCGTGTCTGGGGAGGCAGCTGGGGATGATTTGCCCTCAGGAAGAGGGTTTGCTGGATAGTGGGAAAATCCCCAAAACTGTCAGTGAAGTTTGCTCCTGCAAGTGGTTCCAAAGTCAGTCCTTGCAGCTTGAAGCATTGCTTGCGTCAGGAGAAAGGCAGAGTGTTTTCCAGGACAGCAGCTTAGTCAACAAATAGAATCATAGAATAGTTAGGGTTGGAAAGGACCTTAAGATCATCTAGTCACAACCCCCCTTGACATAGGCAGGGACACCTTACATTGTACCATGCCAAGTCTAAAACCATCCTTTGTGATGCTGCGGGATCTGCCTAAACTGTTCATGTGCTTCATCTTCTTTTACCCACCCTCCTCTGCCTCACAACTGGTGAGTTTTAGTGGCATAGGTGGGTCAAAAGCTGTCCTTGCCCCTGCTGCTGTCTCTGCAGGCAGGGTGGATGGGGAGAAGTGAGGTTCAGCACCATTCTGGCTGACAAGAGATCATTTCCCCAGGCATGGAGCCCTCAGTGGCTGCTGGGGCCAGGGAGCTGTGCATCCTGCCTGCTCAGTGGGTAAGCCCCGCATTTTTTTTTGGTTTTTTCCCTTCTGGAGGAGGTGTAAGAGAAAGCACTCAGAAAACAGTTTTGGTGCTTGGCAAGGCAACTGGAGACCCCATCTGTTGCTTCTTACATTGTTAAGCTGCTCTCTGCTTCCCGTGCCAGCCTGGTTTCTGTTAAATGGAGCCTCACCAGGTCATGAGAGCCAAGCAGCTCTTAAATTAGCTAAGACATTAATCGGGTCCCATTTGGATTAGTGCAGTGTGTATACACCTTCACCTCCCCACCCCCCGCTAAATTAAGCAGGTTTTATATCTTCAAGGCTTCTCTGAAATAACGCCCCTTCACCCTCCACCCCTTTTCCAATCGCTGGTGACAAGTATACACAGCTTAATTGGTTGGCATGGGAGAGGGCTGACATTAATTGGCTGTGTTTGGCATGCAGGCTTCCCCTCTTCCAGTGCCTCCCAGGGATCTTATCCATCCCATCGTGGAGACCAGCGGCTCCTGAGCACGGCTGCCAGTGAGATGGAGTTGATTCTCTGCTGCTGATGACTGAGATTTTGTTTGGCTCCTACGGCCCTTTGGCTGGGGATGAGCAGTTTTCACACTGCCGCTGGCAATCCCTGCAGCGAGTGCAGGAGGGTGGAAGGAATATGCAGGCACCCAGCTGTGGGGTGGGTGGGAGAGGACACTGTGGGTGCCTGTGTGGCTGAGCAAGGAGCATCAGGACTCCCTGGGGTCCAGGATGCTGCTCCTGAAGGAGGTGGTAGGTGTAGATACCCCCAACACCTCTGCAGATGGTTGAGATCCCTCCTTGCCTGCATCCTCCTACATCTGTGGCAGCCTGTGGGGAAGTGGCACAGCTGAAATGCCATCTCCCAGAGGGAAAAGTCCTTCTTCCTCTTCATCTCCTTCTCCCCACGGCCTGAACTCCTGGAGCATCTCCACCGTTGCTGCTCTGCAGGGCAAAGGGTTGTGAGTAACCTTCTGCCTAACAGCTATCACTGTGAGCCCTTTCTGGGCGTGCAGCCTAATTTCTGTTTAACCCATCCTGTATACTAACATGTTTAGGGTTAGAAGGTGAGCTGTAACATAACATTTCGGGAGCTGTGGATTTGTGTGGGGATGTATGTGCTGGGTCTCTAATGAGGTTCAATAACTTACTTGAATGGACACATTTAGTTCCTGGTCCTGATCTTTTTCACGCCTCTCCCTTTACCTGATTAATTCTTAACCATCTTCACAATTAGCTGTGAGAGACAGCAGCTGCCCCTCCTCTCCAAACAATCTTCTCACCATCAGGGATCAGCACTTGTGCTGGGATGAACAGGAAGTTTCTGGTAGCTCTAACTATAAAAAACTAATTTGATGCGCTTTTTATTACCTGGTTATGACTGCCTGCTTTCACAGTATTTACTTAATAGGGTCCTAAACGGCCATGCATCCCTCTCTGGTACAATCAGTGATGCTGCAGCAGTGTCGGTGTCGGCGCTTAATGGTGTTTGAAGGGTTGGAGCAGGATTGCAAAGCAAAGGATAACCCTGGTCCGGGAAGGCGAGAGGCTTGGGGCGGTGCTACAGCGGGGATTTGCTGTCGTGCATGTCTTTGCAGTGCTGTTTTCCAAGCTTGGAAGCGATGGGGATTCTCTAATTAAAATGTTCAAAATGTTGATTTTTTTTTAAATATTTTTTTTAAATTGAATTTGTAATTAATGAAAATATTTGGGGATGAAAATGAAAAAGTCTGCAGGAGAAGGAAACAGAACATGATTACTTCAGCCTCCAGGTCTTCAAGCAGTTGTAATTCTGCCTGTGTCTCTGATGGGGTGCTGCTCAGGAGAAGCCCCCACATCTTCAGGCACCCCCTCAGCCCTGGTCTTCCCTTTGCCTGCATCTCTGCCGTTCACATTCCAGAGAATTGGTGGCAGATTGGGAGCAAAACCCTCGGCAGCCTACAAGAGTGGAAGATAATTACGCTTTTACACCTTTTATAAAAGGGGCAGTTTGGGTGATAGGAGAGACAAAGGAGCTCTTGACTGCTCATAAAAGCTGTGGCCTGGTTTTACCCTTCCTGAGGGGCTGTGAAGGAGGCAGATGTTAGAAATGCCCTGCCAGGAGCAAAGGTTCAGTTCAAGAGTTAACTTTGTCCTTACATGTCACAGACAAAGGACTTCAAGACCTACCCTGGCAGTGGAGATTGCCATGGGATTGCAAGTGAATTTTCAGAGGGAATAGAGCATCCCTCCACACCTTGCAAGGCCGGTCTGACCTGATGTCACCTCCTTAAGTTAAGACTTTAGCCATAAAAATGCACCTCTTCGGTCTCTTGCCCAGGCCAACACTCACACCAAAGATATAGAATGCTGGTTAAGAAACCCCTGAACATCCTTTCTCACGTGGCTTTCCACTAAGGAGATGGTATCTCAGCATAACTTCACTGTCAGGAAGTTTAACAATATTCAGCTTTATTTTTATTAACATGATCCCCTTGCTTTTAGTGGCCTGTCGTATAAGCCTCCTTCTCCACAGTGTTTATGTACTCAGGCTATTTGCAAGATGCTGTCATCTCTCCCTTCAGCTGCCGCTTCTTGAAGTAGGCAGATGCGGCTCTTACAACATTTCTGCCTGGATTTCTCCAGCCTCTAGGTCATTAAAGCCTTAAACTCTTCTTGGTGTATCAGTATCTTTGCTAGTAATTACGTGCTTAAGGAGCATGTGGTATTCCCCTGTTTTAATACACCCTCTCCAGCCCAGTATAAACACACAGCAACATGTATACAGAAAACAAACCAAAAGCCTTACTCGGAAAGCTTTCCACTCCATCCACAATTATCTCTCTTGGGGAGCGAATGAGAAAGAGCACATGCTGCAAGTGACAGGCTCTCGGCATCTCTCAGAGCACTGTTGGACCGTGTTCAACAGCTAATGGCAATGACGGGGGAAGGACACGTGCAGCAGGAGGATGGACTCATCTTGCTGTCTCATTCTAGGTCTGAGGTTGGAGGTTTTGTATGAGCAGCCTTTCTGGAAATGCAGCATGGAATGGGAACTGATTTTTGGTTTAAAAGTCGAATTGTGCTGGAGGAACATCTCACAAAGATAAATGTTCTCCCCAGCATCTGCCTGTACCCCTGAAGCTGTGACTGCAGGTTGACAAAGCACCACTGATCCCTGCAGCTGGAGGGAACTCTGATGTGGGGCTGTCCTGTCTGCCGGGCTGGAGAAAGCCAGGCTTATCAGTTAAAGACTTGGGGTTCAAGGTGTTTCTTGGGTGACAGGGGGGCTTGTTTTTGAAGACAGCCCATTTTCATTGTTTTGGCAGAAAAGTTGATAAGCATCTGTGAGTCTTGATCCTTTCTGTGGGTCAATGCAGTTCCACGGGGGTTGCACCTGTTTGCTCATGGCCAGGACTGGTGAGCACCAGTAATGCCCTTCACTGCTGCTCTAGTGCCTTTCACCAGCACTAATTTCTTGCCCAGAGGACAAAAAGGATAGCGTGGGGGAAAATACCCCTTGATGCTTGCAAATACCAGGGGCTCGCTGGTCTGTACCCTGCTGGAGGCTGGTCTTGAGTGCGATAACGTGTTTTATTGAGGGTTTCTGTTTCCTCTGAGCATAACTCGTTTTGCCATTAAGACCTGAATCTTTGCTGATAAAAGGAGACTGAGCTCACAAGAATATAACATTTCCAGACGGTAACTGGAGCACCAGCCCTTCCCTCACACTCATCGACAGCAGGTCCAGTCCTGCTCCCACGAGGGCTGCAGAGCTCAGCTAGGCAGGGAGGGCTCTGTGGAGCTCGTGGCCCCATTCTCTTCTCAGAGGGTGGAGGTGGTGGTAAATGCTTTTTCCAGAATAGTAATGCTGTACAGACAGAGACTGACATCTCCAGAACCCTAGGGAATGCTCCGTGACTTTGCATCACTCAGGTTTCTCCAGCAAGAATGGGAACTTGGGGTGACCCCCTCCTCTCCTGGTACGCACAGCTCTTGGGTGAGTTTTACTCTAAAAATCCTTCTTAAATGGTGCCCCTTCTTAATATATTTTTTTAACCTATGCTCTAAATTACAACATGATACAAAAGATAAGATACTATCTGTTTCTCTTACACTGTTCATTTCTTTCTATCAGATATTAGCTATTAAACCACACTGCTTTTGCAACGCAGAGACATTATTGCAGATAAGTGACCAGGCCTAAGCATTCCAAATGTCTGGCTACTTAGAAATGAAAATGGCTCCCAGTAGGAGACATGAAAGTATGAGTGAGTTAAATCAGAGGGCAGAGAGGAAAGCAGAGATCACTGGGGGTGATCTGCACCATCTTGGTCCATCTAATACAGAGGTCAATCTTTTTTCCCTTTTGCAAACCTCTCCCTTTGGGAACAAGCAATACTTTACCCTTCCAAACACTTGTGCTTTGCTAAGTTTTGAGTGGAGTTCTTCACTCGACTGTAAGCAAAGTTGTCAGTGGCCTATTTTTTGAAAGATTCATGCTGATCCAAGGGAAAACAAAACAACAGAGGACAAAACTCTCCCTTTCCCTCAACTTTTGTGCAATTAGGGAGGTTTTTATTCTGAGCCTTGGTAATGTGGAACCATCTGTATTGGCTCCAGCAGGTCCCATTCCCCAGCTCCTGTGCTTAATTGCACTTACATTGGCAACTTAAAGAGTTGCTGCATGTGTTTCAAATGAACTCTCCACTTCAGGCTGGTTTTACTGATCACCTTTGTATGATTGGCAATTAAAGCCCTTTTCAGCCAAGGGAGAATTATTGCCTGTTTTTCAGCTTCTCTCTCCCTCCTTCAGCTTGCTCTGCCTTTTGCATTTTCTAATATTCCCTCAGTTCCTTATCTATTGCAAAAGCCCCACCATGGAGCCATTTGTCTCTTCCTTTGATGAGAACCATGCCTTTTGGGAGACCATCTGGGTTTTTCCCAGCTGAACAGGATGGTCTCCAGTGCTGCAGCAGATTTGCCCAGTTTTTAGGTGCTTGTGGGGAATAAAGGAGGAGGCAAACAAAACAAAATAGGAGATTGAGAGCAAAGGCGGATGAACTTAGCCCAGTGGTAAATCCATCCCTGAAGCTGTGGTGCAAACAGGAAATGATCTCTTAACACCGTGCACCTGCATCCCGGGAAGAGCATCCAAAAGGGGCCCAAGCCCACAGCAGGGTCTGGAGGAATGGCGCTCACAAGTCCAACTGCAGGGATTTTTAAGGCTCCTTGGCCAGCTTCAGTCCTTGCTCAGCTTCTGGTTCCTGCCTCCTTGTGCCTCTGCCAGATGCGCTCTCCTTTCCCTTACCCTACAGTAAATTAATCCAGTGCTGTTGAAAAGTATTGAGGCGGCAGCTCTGGAAGCTGGAGCCCACTGGAATGCTGGGATGCTGACAGCATCTTGGTGCCCTGCACAAAAGCACCATGGGTTTAGTGCCGGGTGCATGGTTGGCACTTGGAGAGAATGATGATGCTGATGGGCTTTTAGCAACCAAACCTGGGATCTCACAGCTCTCCAGCTACCCCATGCCAAAGCTCCTTCTCAGAAGGAAATAAACATGTACACAGATGAAAAAGTGCTTATGTAGAGCCTGCGATGGCTGCACCCAGCCCTGGCGTGGAGCCTCCTCAGCTTAACCCCACACAGTAACAGGGCGTAAGCGTCTGAGACAGCGGAACATCAGCAGGACCAAAACCAGAGCAGGAGACAAATCTGCCCAGCCAGGAATCCGGTCGGGCTGCTGGGAGGCAGGGTGGGTGTCAGCATCTGTGCTCTCATTAAAACCCAGCTGGGGTTGCCAGTGTGTCTGGCCAAGGTGCCACCCGAAGCACAGGTCCTACCAGGTCTGCTGGCCCTTCCATTCAGGAGTGACGTAAATCACAGCATCCCTAAAGACCCAGTGCTGAGGATTTCCCTGACCTCAGAGGAAGAGCTGATTTGATTTGAAACAGAAGTAAAATCACATCAGAAAGAAGGTGATTCCCAGAAATGCAGACTCACCCATTATGAAGCAAACCAACCCCCTTCTAAGCACAACTTTACCAGGAAATTTTACTTTTCTTTGTAAGACAGGCAGTGCCTGTGCAAAGTGGTGCCTGACCTGAGAAGCATGCCTTGCTCTGAGCTCACCAGGCACTCAAAGGATGCAACCACTTGCAAACAAGTGTTCTGCCATGGCTCAGTGCTGTAAGTACAAGCTCAGGTCAGCGTTCCCAAATCTGTTGCGCTCCCCTCCCCACCCTACAGATGAGAAGGAAGAAAGGGGTCAGAATGCCTTTGGCAGCAGAGACCTAAAGCTTGGAAAAGCCTGAAAGAAATTGCCTGCAGCTGCTGCTGTAGCAGGCTAAAACCCAAGCCATGACAGTACTTTTCGGATTCCAGTGGGATGGGAGAGGTGTTTTCTTGAGGCTCGCTTCCCTCTGCCCTGTAGGGGGTTATAACAAAGTGATTGTGGGATTTAAGTCCGTGATGGTGGGATTAGGCATTTCTCAACTGAGACTGTTCCACATTCTTTCCCCCTGATTTGCCACTCGGTGCTCTTCCCTGACCAGAAACTGCCTCGCTCAGCTCCCATTTACACTGCTGGAAGAGTTTACAGCACAGCTTCAGCCCGGCATCTCTTCCTAGCATATGTGCCTTGATTTAATGCTTTGATTTGAAAGTTATTTTTTACAATAAGAGAAAGATGGTCCATGCCAAAAAAAGCAGTTTCATAAAATGCTGAACATGACTTGCATTCTGTAATTGCAAACCTGAGAGACTTGGAGTAATTGACATTTTGGATGTATTGCAGAATATCATATTTAATCTTGAAAAGCAGGTTCCAGGCAAAGGAGGCAACTGCCAAGCCAAACTCAGACTCCTCACCGGGTTCCTACCATAACTCATTTTCAAAACCATTCAGCACAGTCCTGAACCTAAATGTTTACATTTTTGATTTACTAAGATAACATTCCTGGGTCACCGAAGCTGTTTGTCAGGGAAGGTCTTGGGGAGACCGCAGG
>NW_009931308.1:161810-187530 GCF_000696875.1 Nestor notabilis | reverse complement strand
CAAGCCTGGGAGATGCATTAGGGGTGCTCACACTTCAGAGAATCGTGTCAGTCGCCCATTATCTGGGGATGGCAGCAAGACCTTGCACCCCCCCATAGGTCCTGATGCCTGTTTGGATGATGCAGGAGTGTGTACCCTGTTCATAGAGATGATCCTTGAAGCTAAATGTGGCAAATGCATGAGGCACAATGGCACAGGGAGCTCTGCTCCAGGTGCTGTGCAATGGGCTCCGTGCTGCCAGGATCCCCATTCATGAGTGTGTGTGAAATTGCATGACTGTGGGACCAGACACAAACTGAATTTCACAGAAGTGTGACTCAGTGCATGTGTATTTTTGTCAGTGCATGACTTCAGTGCCCGTGTAATTTTATAAACGTGTGGGATGTGGCCGATGCTCGGTGAGTGCGTCTAAAGTGGGAGCTGCGTTGCAGAAGCCAAACTTCCAAGCTAACCCATGGGTTCTACTTTTCCTTTGTCTACAAGTGCGGCTTCTGTAAAGTATCTGTCCCACATTATCGTGGTTTACAGCCTGGCTATAAACATTTGCTTCTGTTTGAAATACAACAAATATAAGCGGAAATCTGCTCTCTGCTTTATGCATCCTGGTAAAGGATACCAGTTGAAGTCTTTAAAAGGGCCAGCCCTCTTCTTGCAAATAGAGTGTTTACATTGCTACAGATTTCAGTGGAATGGATACTAATTTACAATGGTGCAAATGAAAAGAAAGCAGAAAACCCAGGAATGTAAGTGGGAATTATATACTCCTGACCGTGGAAATGAAGACACAGCCCCGGCACCACAGCTCTCAAAAGCATCGACTGAGCCACATTTATATTGGGCCAAATTCTGACTCAGTGACTCACGCTGGATAGGGCCAGACATTTGAACTGCCTTCTTAAAGGTCTCCTCGCAGGGCTCCTGGGACCATAAGTTATTTCTCGTGAGCAGCAATGGGGCTCACTTTGTTTGTTAAATTTGTTATAGCTGCTCCAAAGATCCAGCTAGGATTAGGATGGTGTTGAATTTGCTGCTGAATGCACGTGATTGAAATGCTGCCCTTTACCTAGGAGGGTATGGGGGGAAGAAGCTTTTCTTTCCCTCTTCTGGGGGTGGGTTTAACAGCAGGGCTGCCAGCCCAGTTTGGGGATGATTTGAGGGTCAAGGCTGGCATCGATTGGGAAGGGGTTATTATTTGCCCAGCTGCACATCTTTATTCATAACGTGCCCATTGTTCTTAACATTTTGCATATTTCATTGTGAGAAGTGGGGTGGGGAGGGGGGAAGCAATCGTCATGTCTAGGGGAGTTGGGCTTCTCTTTTATTTCAGCGGCGGCGGGCTGCAGCGGGAGCCCGTTGCTGTCAGGATGTTCACATCTGTTCCTGATTTGTGGACAATGGAGCACCATCCACTCACTGCACATAGACGATCTGTGACAACTTGACAGCCTGCCCAGGAATTCAGACCGAACACTTACTATCCAAAATGATCAACGTTGTCTGATCCAACAGTAAAAGCAGGGCAGGGGGGAGGAAGAATAATTTCAAAGGGAGGGAAATAAAAGAAAAGTTGCCTCTATTTTTGGTATTTCTGATGAGTGGCATCGCAGCCTCCCTTCATCTGGTGAGATGGGGTGCAACAGGAGCTGGTATGCCTCAAAGTGGGGCAGGATGCTGGTCTCAGATGTTCCCCTGCCCTCTGCTCCTGGCTGGGTTTTAAACCTCACCCCAGAGCAGTCAGAGCACTGTGGGCAGCTCTGCTGAGCCCTGCTTCCTGCCTGAATGGTGCTTGAGCCAGGGGAGGCAGCCAGGGGCTCTCTGAGGTTGGGTTTTGCTTGGGCACCCTCAGATCCTGCCATGGGAGGGGATGTGGACATCCCCAGCTCATTCTGGAAGAAAATACCTGCTCCTGCTCTCAGCTGTCCTGCAGGACAAAGCTCTCCATCTATCCCAGATCCCTATCGTACAGCAGTGTGGCATGCTCTGCTCATGCATCAAGGTAAGGGTGACAGGCTCTGGAGGTGGCTCTGTGGCTCCCTGACCCCTCCTTTGGTGTGGGATATCTGCACTATAGCTTGTCCTCTTCCCTCACTGACCACCCTGCTGCTGCCTGTTGCCAGGACCATGTCCACCTGGAGAAGGGGAATGCCTGGATGATAGTGGGGCAGCGAAGATGATCCTTCTTCATGAAGGTGCTCTGAGGTTGCCTTCCTGCTTCACAGCATGTGTGCTGCTTCACTTCAGCTCCCTTGCTGCAGCAAATGGGTGTAAGTAGGTCTGAGCAAGCCTGACAAAATGCAAGGGACCTAAATTACATTACCTTGCACACCAGCTCTGAATCTGACCTTGGGGATTAATTAGATAAACAACCATCTTGTACAGTACCTTATATAAATGTACAAGCAAGGCACCATTAAGGATTACGTTGTCACTAACCTAAGCCCTTAGTGATTTAATTAGACAATTAGAGGCTGCTTGGGAATGCTCTTGTAGTAACCAGAGATATTAACACCATTTGTATTTATATTTAATGGCATTGCAGAAGGGATTTTAATGATTTTGAGTCTTACTTGTCTTTAAACTTCCAAAGAGGAAATTCTCTTCTGACTCCAGCATAGCCTCGCAGGTGCTGTCGCAAGCATCACTTTGCCAGGTCCAGGACCAAATCCCCTTTCCATGGTAACTCCATGCTGCTCCTTGGCAAGCAGTTTGTTCACTGAGATAGCATGGAGCATGCTGATCCCGTGGGTAACTGCTGGAGGAGCAGGAACCAGCCCTGGACTTGCTGGCACTGGAGCAGCAGTAAGTAACGAAGCCTGTCCCTCGTGGTAATGACTGTGCAGACAGAAAGGTTTGTTTGATGGTAGTTAGGATGGTAAAATCAATGGTCAGTTCAATAACTGTATGTGGAAGAGTGATCGGCACATTCCCTGGTCCTCGGCACATCGTAAAAGAGCAGGATGTTTATTGGCATGGGAATCGAGGTGCTCCATAGAGCCCCCGATGGGTAAAACAAACCCCGGCCTCACACGGGTCCTCTGCAGCATCCGAATCACCAGTGTCTGTGCAGCAGCTTAGTAATATCAAATAAAACCTGGTGACTAGGGAAAGCCTTCAGCTAGCATCAGCTGCAACCTAATTCAGGATATGAACTGGAATCCCTGAAGGAGGAAAGTCTTTGTCTCAGCACAGGGTAGCTCTCAGCCCCTGCTTCATCAATACCAGCCAAGCACCCTTTCTTCCTGCCTTCCTAAAGATGCCATTCTTGCAATAACCCTGCCAATAATTGTATTTTCACTGTATTACAGCTCCAGTAATACAATTAAGCCTAAATAATATAGATGAAGTGAAGAATAATTTGATTTGCTAACTAATGTTTGAGTCAAGTAGATTATTTTTTTCCTGTTTTCATGAACCTACAGATGACTAAACCCACAACCATTCCTCCACTCATGTCCTTCCGTGAAATGTGGATACAGAGGAATGATTCATCAGAGGGGATGGATCCAGACTTCAGAAAAACGAGAGGATGTTTGCTTTGCTTTTTGCGGAAGGAGTGGGATCCTCTTGGGAACTTTGTATGAGGCAGTGAATGGGATGTCCTTGGATAATCAAAGACAATGAGGAAAAGTGGGGTCAATGATCCGTTCAACAAAAGCATAAGGCAAATGATACATTGAGCAGCTCCAGAAAGTGGTAATTTGACAACAGTCAGCTGCAGCAAGCCATCTGGCCTGAGGAGAAAGCAGAGCACCAGTCTGTGAGATGGGCACCTCAGGGACTGGAGCTGAGCTCTGGTGCTTCCAGCACGGCTTGGCCTCTACAGAGCCTCTCTCCATGGATATACACATAGCGAGGCATCTGAATGAAAGGGGAGAGAGGCACTGCTGGCCCCTGAATGTGGGAAAAAATGTTCTTTGAAGCCTAAAAAAGTAGTTGTGTTCATGTATGACCTGGTTTTCCAGGAGTTGATTAACTGGATACGGGCTTGGTGAGTTGATGTAGAGGAATATTGCACATAGTTATTCAGGGTCAGGGCTTTGGCATGTTGTGTTACTCTTTTCCATTTGCACAGGGCAAAAATATGAGAATGGAGCTCAAAAAACCTGTGTAAATAAGAAATAAGAAAGGAAAAATAAAACTGCAGGGAACAGTTTCCTCCCATGTGCTTTGCTCTGCCTTTTTTAGGCAAATCTGCTGCTCACCCTCACAACGTCCAAGCTCTCCTTAAGCCCGAGCATCCCAGCAAGCCAGGAGCCAGTTCATGCTCAGGCTACCACCTGGGGATGATCCAATTTCCATGGCATGGGGGATTCCTTTGTAAAATCAATCCGCAGCAGTGGTCGGGCTATGCCAGCTTGTAGCAGTGCTCTGGAGAGGGCTACAGTGAGATATTTTGCGAAACCTTTTTATTCCTTGTTTATTAAAAGAGGCTGAGGCTTGATTTTGAAGAAAACCCACCCAACAGTATATGGTCTTGGGAAGATGCATGAAGTTCAGAGCCCTGCCTACTCTGAGCAATGGCTTCCATTTATTTGGAAGGGCTAATACTGGTCAGGCCAGGTCCTCCTGCATAGATGAGCCTCCGGCAGCAGCAAGCAGAGGCAGGGAGGGAGCTGAAGCAGCAATCAGTGGTTAGGTGATGGTAGGGGAGATGCCAGGATGCTTTATTCAAAGTAGATGTGCTCTCCAGGTTACCAGATGAGGAAGGAAATTGGAAAAATACTCTCTTTCATGTGGGTTTTGGTCCTTCTTGCAAGGAGTCAGGATAGGTTTAACTGTGCTGTTGGAAAAGGGCCATGGGAACAGCCTCTTGCAGGGTGCCTGAGCTTTCCTTATCAAGGGCCTGGCTAGAGCTGGCCAGTGTGGGCAGGGAGGAAGGAGTGGGGAGACTCAGGCATGTTTTCCAGTGCTCCCAGTGCCCCTGCATGGGCTGTTGTGCAGCCAGGCAGGGCTCTCTCTGCCAGACCTGCTTTCCCATGTCCTGCTGCCTTCTGGACCTCAACCAGATCCTGAGCTTTGTGGTTGCAAAAGTGGCTGCATCCCCTCTGCTTGGGAGGGCACAGGCACCCCTGAAGCCTCTGATAGACCTGGCTGCTCTGGCTATGTCAAAAGCCTCAGTGTACTGGCCCGTGGTCGTCTGCCATGGTGGTGGTGTCCCCAGGCTCTGTCCAGGCACAGCTCAGGGGTGAGTGTGGTCCCAAAGGAGATAGAGCCTCCTTGCTCAGGAGAACAAGAAAGCTCAGCTCTGCATGGATGGGCTGAGGTATAGAAGTGGCCTCAGGCCAAAGGAAGTGTTCTAGCCCACTTGGTTTATTGATGTAGATGCATGTGAGAGGCTGGTGATGTCCAGATTAACATCTGCTGGGGGCTCTTCCGTCACTTATTATAGGCTAAAAAATGATGTTCCCCCTCATCCTACCATTAATTGTGAAAAGCCCCAGAACAGCATGGTGAGGGAATGAATTTCAAACTGAAGGTGGGATGGGGACGTTTTATAGCAGCGTGCTCATTTCTGCCTGAGGTGGAAAGCTCTTGCACAGCTCTCAAGAGAGTCCTGGCCATTGCAACAAAGACAGAGGGTGTCCAGCACAGATGATGGATAGTAGAGAGAATGAGGAGGAAGGAGGAAAGGCTTGTTTGGTGAAGTGAACAGTTCATCTACTCAGCAGATCGTGCCAAGGCACAGAACTCTTGGTTTACACTTGGCATTAGTGGCCAGTGCTGGGAACCTGAGCTACTGCTGAGCAAACCCTGCTGCTGGCCATGATGGAGCACTCAAAGCAATCTCGCACACGTGGTGCTCGGGGTAAGGGTTCTGGCTGCCAGAGTGCCCATCTGAGCAAACCCTGGTTCTGCTGAATACACTCCAGTGATTCTATGTTTGAGGCTGTTACATGGGAGCTTGGAGAACGCGATCTCATTACAAACATTGACCTAGATGGTTGCACTGGGAGTGCAGTTCTGCAGCATGGAGGCAGAAACTGGCTGCTTTTATTTACATGTGCACCGATGTCAATTCCCTCTCTTTTTCCTCCTGCTCTTTTCTTCCCAGCAGTTAGTTGTTCTTGGTGTTTCATAGCTGGCTGGTGGCCTGAGGTCTCAGCTGTCCACCACAATTCTCACCTGCAAAGCCCAGTGCCCCATGCAGCAGTGCCAGGCTTGGAAGGTATCCGAAGGAGCAGAGCCCTGCAGCTGGGGACCATGCACTTGGGGGGCAGTTCTGCCAGCTGGGGACATCAGGAAATCTCACCAGCTAAATGTCACTGCTGTCCTGTGTCCATCCCTGGGGTAAGCAGGGGGGACTGCTGAATAACGTGGTGCAGCGAGAGGCTGTCCGCGCTTCGGCAATGCCATGGCCAAAGGAGACCAGGGTCCTCTCTCATGTGCAGAAGGTGTGGGTCATGCAACAGCCAAATGCCTGTATGGTTCCCCAGCCCTGGTAGCTCTTGTGTGGTGGCTCCAGGTTAGGCTAATGTGGGGAGCGTGGAGCCTTCTCCAAGCTGCACTCCAGGTAAAGGGCCTGGAAGCATCAGCAAGATTTGTCTTCCCCTGAAGCATTGTCCCCCAGCCAGAAACAAACTGTTCCCTCCATGGCAGCCTCTGTCCCTTCCATCTTTCTTTTGGCAGCTAAGTTGTTAATAAGCTTCCTTTTGCTATGATTCCATCTAAATTACTATTTTAAAACAACTACAGATGTGCTAAATTGGCTCAGCATAATAGGATGAGATGGATAATAAAGGTTCCCCCAGTGGGCTGTCGCCAGCACAGGTAATTTATTACCTGGGTGGCTAATTATACACTTCTCAGCTTTCTAGGGTGAAAACATCTTGATATTTCCTAGTTAAGGAGCCCTGACACAACTGAAATGACCAGACATGTGAATAGGAAACATGGTGATTAAGTACCTGAGAGATGAAGAATGCAAAGGAAAAGGCATTCTGCAGCCAGAAAAAATGAACTGTGTGATTTCCCCCAGCACCTTGAGGGAGCAGGGAAAGGCTGGACCTTTCCTAACTCTGGCCAATTCAGACACTTTCTGCATGAAAACTGCAGCTAACTGAATTCCAAGCTAGGAAAAAAAAAAACCCCAACCAACTCCTGTAAATGAGAGAGAAGAAATAGTTTCATATGAGCTTTCATATGAGTTCTGCATATGAGCTCATGAGCTTTGGGGGCTGGGGCAGATGGGAAGGAGAAAACCCTGTCGTTCTCCCTGCTGCTCAGAGCTGGCCATGCCCCATCTCACCGTGCAGCCTCCAGCCCTGCAGATTGGTGTTGCTCCACTGTCCCCACTGTGGTCCACACCAAGAAGCATAGGTAAGAAACATTATCCATTATCCTCTCATTCATTATTTGCTTGATAAAACATAATGTTTGCTTAGTTAATGTGTTTAAGACAAGGTATCTAATAAAATACACAGTCTGTCAAACACAGCAAAATGGGCCAGTTTGCACAGTACTTAAAATCTATGGCGTGAGGCAAATCCCATCGAGAAGAAAGATGCCTTGCTGAACTGCTTGTGTCAGCCCGCAGCCACCAGCCACATCAGAGGAGCCAGGCTCCCCCCAGCCACATCAGAGGAGCCAGGCGGTCCTGGGTTCCTTGTGGTGAATTTGAAACAGAAAGGCAATATAAAACCTTGGCAAAGAGTTTCTTTTTCCCCAGACAAGATGAGGTGTTTGGCTTGGGCAGGGGCAGGGAAAGCTTGGGTTGGGGGCTTGCTGCCTGCTGGGTGGCCTGTCCCTTGCACTGGCTTTGGAGGGTGCCTGCAGTGCAGCTCATAGTGGCCTGACCAGGTCCCATGGCTGGCAGGAGGAGGCTGAAGTTTGCCTTCCCTAGGCTTCAATCTTCCCCTGAGGCCCTATAATGGTCTCACCTAAAATAAAATGCAAACTTCAAGTCCTCTGGGTGCTGTTTTAGCATCCAAATCTTCCCCGTTCAGCAACAAGGATGTACCTGCTTCCACTTGAGTCATTTCCCACCCTGTTTTCCAGTGCCCTCGCAAGACTGAGCCCTCCTCACTGAAGGGCACTGCCATGGGTCAGCACAGCCCCCACGGGACACGTACAGCACAGGGGAAGTCGAGTCCAGATCCAAGCAGGTATTTCTCATCAAATCCATGTGAGGTCCATGGACTTTATAACAGTGGCAGAGACTGGGATGACACTGCCTGGGAAGGGTCCCCGTCTTGTCCCTGTCTCTCTGCAGTGGAGGAGCAGCAACAGCAGCTTTTTTTCTTGTGGCACCCTGCATTTCACACGCTGCAGCAGGGAAGGATGGGGCTGAGTGAAGACTTACTCTGGCCATGGGAGGGGATGGGTGTAGCTGCAGCAGTGCCTGAGATGTGGATCATGGAATCATAGAATGGTTTGGGTTGGAAAGGACCTTTAAAAGACATCCAGGGACATCTTCAACTAGATCAGGTTGCTCAGAGCACTGTCTAACCTGTCCTTGAATGTTTCTAGGGAAGAGAATCCATTCCAAGAATTCCAGGATGGAATTCTAGCTACTATCATGGTGTTCCCTGGGCCTCTGGCCAAGTTTTTGCCAGAAATCCTCTGTTTTTCCCTGCCCCATGGGGCTGTGGTGATTCCCAGCTTGCCCTGCCTCACAACCTCTCCAGCAGTGATGAAGGGGAGGTCTCTGGGTAGGCAGAGTGTTCATGATACGAGGGAGAACCAGAAAACAACATGTTTGCAGTACGAAAAGGGCCTCATTCTCACGGATGAAAGGGAAAGATGTGTATGCGTGTCTTTGGACTCTCCAGCATCTCCCAAAGCTCCGGTTTTATGCTTCTTTATCCTTCAACTTCTTCCTTAATGAGAAATTAATTAGCCTTGTAGTTCCTGCCTGGGAACTTGTAAACATGCAGCAATGGTGCCTGTCGCTCCCCCCACTGCCTGCCCTGTCCCATCCCACTCCCTTTCCCTGAGGTGTAGTCCAAGATATCTGACAAAAACACTCGAGAACAAAGCTGCCGGGCTAATTCAGGGAATTATCAGGAAGCCTGTAGCAGAGCTGAGATAATAGGCCTTAAATAGCAGCCTGATTGCGCTTCCTCCAGAGGCTTCACAGGGCTTCCCTCCCACCCTGCAGTGAGCAGAGAGGGGCTCTGGCCCACCGAGACCCCACAGCTGAGAACTGACCAAGCTGGCCATGTCCTCATGGGGATGCTGGTATGGGGGGATAGTGCTGCTGGATCCCTTGCTTTGCATTTGGGGAAAAAACAAAGGCAAATCAATGGTTGTTGGGATGGCTCGGTGGTCCCATCACAGTGTCCTCGCTGCAAGGTCCTTCTGCCATCCGTGCACCACACTGCAACTGGGCCATCCTGCACTTAAAGCAGTGATTGATGGTTGGGCAAGCTCTGGGAGGGGAAGGAAGGTCAGGTCTGCAGCCCTTCACCCGGGCCAGCCTCAGAAGGGTTTCTGGGGGCTGCTCCAGGGCTCTGACTCACACAGTGGAAGCTTTTCCAGCCTCCCCAGGACCTTTGCATCCCCAGATGGCCCCCAGCAGCATCCACAGCCCATTCTGCTGCAGCAAAGACCTGCTAGTGCCTGGGCGTCTCCATATGCCAGAGTTGAGCATCTCCAGAAATGCAGCCAGACCCTTGAAAACTGCCCTGATAAAGGGCAAGACCTGTGAAAAGGATCTGCTTCAAGGGCAGCAAGAGAGACAGTAAGAGAGGTAGAAACAAGGCAGAGAAAAGAGGGTTTGACACAGTGAATTTCATTGCCCTGTGACATACACTGGGCCTTGGGCTGTGGCACAGAGCAGGAAAAAATCGTATTTGTGACAGGGCCTGGTTTTTTTTTTCATTAAAACATGATTTTTCATAATGAAGAAGTTTAATTGGTGGGAAAATCATGATTAATTGTTGCAACCAAAGGGGCAAATCCAAAAGCCTGTAGACAAGGAGTGCCCTGAAGCCACAGGGCAGCAAAGCACTGAGTGTGTGTTGTGTGTAAACCCGAACACAGGGCAGCGATGGGGGAAGTTCCCATGCCCACAGTGCCAACGAGGATGCACCCACAACACGAGCTGCCTGCTGCAGACCCTGGGCCAAGGGAGGCTGCAGATTTGGTCCATGCTAAAAAACCCCCCTGCTCCACATGAAGTCTTGATCATTCCCCGCTAATGGCATGGCTGGTGCTGTGCCTTATAGCCTTGATGCTCAGAAGCTTTTCTGCTGACACATATTTTCCCCGGCACAGTTAGTTAACAGCACAGGAGTTTCCTACCCCGGAGGACAGGCGGTTTCCGCAGCAAAGAGGTATGGTGGTAAGGGAAATCTTCTGATGCAAACATTAAACCTTTATCCTCTGATGCTCGGATGGTGGGACCAAAACAACTACTGGTTTTTCTCATTTCCTCACTGAGGAAATGTACTATTCCAAATATGACTTGTAGCTACTTCAGAAATGAGTCATTACTTTGTATATAAGCTAAACACTGGAGCATGATCATAAATAAACTGGCTTCATAAACTGGAAATTAAATTTATCCCATCCTTGTTTGTAATGCACCATGATTCATACTGTTTTTCCTAGTTTACTTTTTATATTGAACCAGGTTTTGAAGCCTTGTAAGGCCCTTTGCACTGTTTATCCATGCTATAGTTCTGATTTGTCCTGTGATATTGCTTGAGGAACATTGTTTGCCCATATGTTTTGTATTAATAACAAATTCCACCCTGCGTGTGCCTTCTCTTTTTGCTGTGTCCTTGTGGGCTGGCGGCGGTGACAGGCATGAAGGCGCTGGGCTGGAGGCTGTTGAGCATCTGCAGTTCACCAGGTCACCTCCATCCCCAGTGAAGGCTGTGAAAGCTCTGCTCAGAGCAGGCGTGCAGGAGCCAGAGCGAGCTTCCAGGGCGCATACATCTGTGCTCACGTCTGACGTGCGCTTCTTGCTGAAAGCACTGGTCCCACCTATTTCTTCTCCCCAGCCCTGCTCTCCCCTGCTTCCCTGCAACAGCAGGAGTGTTTGAGCAGACAAGCTGTGAGCAGGTTTCACACACTTCATCTCATCAAATCCTTCCCTTTTTTTTTTCCCACAAGGACTATTTCCAGCCAGATCAGTTCTCCAGCCTATTCCTCACAAGAAATGCTGGAACAAGCAACAGAGACCTCAGTGCCACCACAGTGGATCTGTCACCTGAAGGAGATGGTAAGGAAGTGCCCCCAGTTCTGTTGCCCAAAACCCAAAGCTTCTCTCCTGCCTTGCTTTGGGCATCACCTCTAGAAACATAAATCACATGTACATAGGGAGGGTGAGAAAGTACCTTGTGCCTCAAGTTCCCCTCCCTCTTCCTCAGCACCAAAGGGAGCTAGATACTGGATTAGCATGCCCACCCTGCCTGGTCTGTTCAGAGATCCAGGGGCCAGATAGATTTTGCATTTCAAGTGGGAACTGGCTGATAGGCCAAAAAGCATCATGTTTAGCACAGAGCCTGCTGTGCACACAGCTGTCCCCCATCTGAGCCCCGAGGCAACGGTGACCCTGCAGGGTGAGCCCCGGAGAAGCCCAGCACTGGCTGCATCCCTGCTGCCTTGCTACTGCCACAGGAATCAGGATATTTTGGCTCCTAATCCTCCCCCAGCCACCCCCGGCTCCTGGGTGTCTGGCCTTGGCTGCGGAGCTCTTGGTTAACAGCAGCTCTGGAAGGCTCACTGGGTGAGGAGGTCAGCACAGGCATCTGGGGTCACTTTAGGGTTACCCTGCTCTTCACTTAGGCAAGAAAAAATAAGCCTGCCTCTCTCTTCCCCTGGGGTCTGAGGAGGCAGGGGTAGGGAAGAGGGGGCTGAGCAGAACCGCTAATGGCTGGTGACTTTTTCCAGGGTGGGATGTTCCACTCTGGTGCAGGATACACAGGTTTGGGCAGAGGCTGTGTGCCCTGGGAAGGGCCAGGCTGCTTTCCCACGGCCAGCAGCGTGAGGAGACTCAGTGCATCCCAGGCATGAGCTGGGGCAGCAGATGGGGGTGCCCCCTCCACACTGGCAGCTTGGACGGTGGATATGTCCCTTTGACACCACACATTTGCCCTTGTTCTTATCCTTTATTTATTTGTAGATGCCCCTTTTTAGCAGTAGTAAAGGATGGTTTAGCCTGGGAGGCAGAAGGTGCTATTTCCCACACCATACTCTATACCATGAAGCACTAGCTTCATCTATTCCTTAAAGCTGAGACCAGATGCAACCTGTGATTTCCACTGTGGCAAGAAACCTCAGAGACCTTCGTGCATGACGGTCCAAATCTCATTCTTAAGTTAAATACCTGCAGTTGCCTGATTTGGCAGAGTTCAGCTGCTAGACCTGCTCCCTGCAAAACCAGGCTGGAGCATGTAAAACAGGAACGTTAACTATTTTTCCAGCTGTCTGTAGCTCACTGACTCTAAAACACACACTAATGTTACACCTCCACACCCTGCCAAGGAGATGCCAGTGACACTGGGATTGGTTCGGCTTCTTCTTTTAAATAGCAGGAGCTTACATCTGTGGCTGTTGGCAGGGACCAAGCTCCACCAGTGTCCCCAAGCTGGGTGGCTGTCACTATGTCCCAAGGGTAGGACCAGGCAAGTGAGGCCTTTCCCAGCAGCAGCCCCATCTGGTACCTCCCTGGGGCCATGAGTCTTCAGATGGGCAAGTGAAACATCCCTAGATCTTGGACTCAGAGCCCAGCCTCCCATCTGTCAGAGCCCGCTGTCCCGGAAGCAGCACTGCAGATGTCCAAGGATCTGAGCAGCAGCCGATGCCAGCCAGGCGCTGAACCCCACTTTTGGGTGGGCAGGAGCATTAGCTGCCTGGCCAGTCTGAAATCAATTTGTGTCTATCTTTGAACCTCATTCCTCTCTAAGCCTGTTTTGGCTCTGTTTGTTTGGAATAGACTTGATCCTAAAGGGAAAAGCAGACAAACCAGACTAAACATCAAATATTAAATAGCAACTGCTAATATGACAGCCATTAAACACAAGCGCTCTCCTGCCTCTGTAGCAGCTGGAAGCTGGGCTGCACACCCACCTCTGGATCCTGGCGCTACCAAAATCGAAGTCAGGCTGCACGTGTATATATCAAATTGCTGGAACGAAGAAGAAATTCAGTTTCCTGCTGCCAATCTTTCTGGCATTCAATCTTCTGTGTCTGCTTTCAGCTGAGGTAGGAGGAGATGATGTACTTTCCTCTTCTGATATGTGGGGAAAGGGAAGCATGTGGCTGCCCAGCTCCCTAGCTCTGTGAAGGTGCTCAGCAGAGATTGGCAGGGAGGTTTCTCCCCCTATCCTGATAGAAAATTAAAGGAATCTTATTTTGTCATGGGATGAATCCAAGAGACTTTGAAGTCCTGGGAGGGATCTGCTGGTCAGGCAAAGCCTTCTCTCCTTCTCTATCTCCCAGAATTTCAAAGCCACGGCACTGGGATAAATCCAAGGAGAGGGCTCCTGCACAGCCATAGTGAAGGGGAGAGGACACAGAGTACCGGGCTTGGCTTAGGGCACTGGTTTGTCCTGCTCTGCCCAGGATCGCAAGGTCTAGGGACTTTGTAGTGGGAGAAATACCCCATGGCAGCATGAAAGAGCACACCTCAGCTGTACCCCTGTTTGCCTGCACACTGGTGCTGCCTTTCACTAGCATCTCAGCCATCCCTTATGCTTGTCTATGGGTGAAATTTCACTGAAGAAACTGGGCAAACATCAATGTCCAGGGGTTTGCCTGTGCCGGGGACAGCAAAGGAATGAAAGACATCTCAACCGCACCCCCGAGCAAGATCCCCATCACGCTGTCAGCGGGCACTCGCAGTCGTGGTACAGCGTGGCCCTGGGTCCTTCTTGTTATCTGCCGTGCTCCTCCTCTTTCCTTGAGCCACTTCTTTATCACATTTTGAGCATACCTTCCACTTGACTTAACACTAACATATGTACAGTCGACATTTCAGTAATGCCTTACAAATTAGCTAGGGCTGGTTCAGAGATTATCAGGCCGGTTCCAGGCTCTTTCCCCTGTCCCTGGCCCCCACCTCTCTACACCGGGAAGGGAGCTGGGGCCCCCTCCTGGTGCACCGGCCAGCTCCTGGGAAGCATCCTTTCCTCTTTCCTCTTCTTCCCTCTGTCTCTAGCTGAAGGACTCTTTTTGGGTATCATAGTGAGGCAATGCCTCTGCTTGCCCCACACAGCAGCCCAACAGGGCTTCACGGGGAAACCCACACCCTGGGGCCACTGCAGGGGCAAGGAGGGCTTCCCACGCCCTTCTTCCCAACAGATGGAGCAGCCCAACTCTAGGAAGTGGCACTTGCAGTCATGAGAAGAAGGCAGCACTCAATGAGGGGTGACCTGTGCAGGGCAGGAGGAGCAGAGACACCCCCGAGACCTGGCAGACTCCGCCACAGCCCGGGCTCCAGCAGCGTGTCTGCAGCTTACAGAGACAGGAGGCAGATGGATGATGTACTTGTCCAAGTGTTTTCCTGAGAAAACCTTCAGCAGCTCACATGCTGGGTTGCTGGTTCTGCTTCCACTGTCCCAGCAGTGCAGCCTTCTGGTCGGAGAGGTTTAAAGTCCTTCTGGAGGCGTTCCCATCGTCCAGCAATTTCCCCAGACACATGTTATTACGGATTTCTTTGTTCTGAGCTTTTACATTTCCTGCAGCCCTCTTGAGTTCCTGAGCTTAGTTCTAAGTTCACATAGTACTTGCAGTGCTGGAGCCTTGTTTCTGTGTCAGCCTTGGGAAGTGCTCGGCAGGCGCATTTCAGTGCAAGAGGCTGTGGAAAAAATGAGGATATGTTTTATGATGTTCCAGCACAGAGGGGCCCTGCACAGATCACACAGTTATTATGGCTGGAAGGAACCTTTACCAGCTCACCTGCTCCATTTTATCCTTCGCATCAGGCCAGTAAACCATCCTTGTCACATGTGTACTTAGCCTTATCCTTGAATATCTCTGGGGGAAGCAATTCAAGGATCTCCCAGAGAAGCTTGTTCCACCATCTGAACTCTAGTTAGAGTTATAAAGGTTTCCCTAATGTTTGACTTTAATTTTCTCTACTGCAACATAACACCATTATTACTAGTTTGAGCTCCTTGATGGCTCTTTTTCCCCTAAGCCCTCATTTAGAAGAGACAGGGAAGTAGCTAGATGAACTGACTTACAGCTCGGTTACAACATGGTTTCAGCCAATTCCATTTAATACCAGTTAAGGTAGGCAGAGTTTATGGGATCATATCAGGCTTTAAATGGTCTTAGGCAATGCTCAAATGTCCTCTGTGAAACCAGCTGGCTTGTGGAGCCAGTGCCCTGGCTGTCTCTTCCACCTGGATCAGGGCAGACAAGGGAGGACAAGACCCATTGTGGGGGTTCCTGCCTGGGGTCCCTCCCTCCTTCCCCCCCTGCACCATTCACAGCACCCCTGCCTGCAGGCATCCACTGTCTGGCACCAAGGGACTGGCGTGGATGGGATGTGCAAGGCACAAGCACCCTCGCCCTGCCTGGGGAGCAGGGAATTTGCTAGATCCCAGCTCACTGCCCTCAACTCATCTTTTCCGCCCTCTCCCCAGGGCTGCAGAAGAGCAGCGGAGGCAGTGAGGCAGGTGGTAGGGCTGCACCTCCCCTGGGAAAGCATTGCATGTGTCAGACGAGCTGCGAGAGTGTCTGGGCAACAAGCATCAGTACAGAGACCAGAGAGAGGAGGCTGAAATGTAAAAACGAAACGAGTACACGGAAATTCAAAACTCTCCCCAGATGAAAAACAGAGGGAAGAGGTTTTTTTGGCAAATTAAGTTGTAAAAAACATTCCTGATTTTCTTCTTCATTTCAAATTTTGCAAATCGCACCAAGCTCTAGTTGCAGAACTGCATCCTACATCCTCTACTGAACACAGCATGTGTCAGCCTGGAAGAAGCCACCACTCTCCCATTACCATTGGCAGGACCAGTGGGATCTGCCCCTCTTTCTGCTCCATCAGGCCAAGATGCTCCATTGGGGCACTGGTGGTCCATGTGTCCTGCTAAAGAAAAAGCCTCACATTCCATGGGGAACAGAGGGGTTGCTCATGGGTGTCCTCCTTACCTCCCTAGCTGCATTTTTCTTCTGCATCCTGGCCTCCTGCTCCCCTGCCATCATGCTGGTAAATTTTGTACCCTCCTTTTACTTTCAGCATTGTGAAAGAGGAGAGATTTAGATATTAGGAAGAAGGTCTTCGCTATGAGGGTGCTGAGGCCCTGGCACAAGTCGACCAGAGAAGCCGTGGCTGCCCCATCCCTGGCAGTGTTCAAGGCCAAGTTGGACACAGTGGCTTGGAGCAGCCTGGTCTAGTAGAAGGAGTCCCTCCTCATGGCAGGGAGTTGGAACTGGATCAGCTTTAAGGTCTCTTCCAACCCAAACCATTCTGTGATAAGATTCCATGACTGTGGTTTCTCTCCAGCTCCTTCTGCAGAAGTGAGTCAGTGACCTCTCCCTTCCCCAGTTCCTCAACCCAGAATGTCACAGCTTCACCCTATCTGCTGGGCCATGAGGGAGCCCTGCCACAGTGTCACCAGGAGCTGGGGGGAGGTGCAAAGCCTCATTGGGTCTCTGTGGCTGTGAGATGACTCCATGCACACAGGTCAGGGCAGGTATCACTAGACTTTTGATGCAAGCCAAGAGGTAATGGCCATGGGCAGCATTGCCAGGAGCAGAAGGAAGAGTCGGTCCTCGCTGGGGTGGGTGGATGGGATCTCCTGCCAGGGCTGTGCATGGGATGTGAGCCACAGCTTACTCCTCCCGTTCTGCAAGTCTATGCTTTGGGGCTTTCCTCACCCATGAAGTGTTTGCAGAGTGTGATTTTAATTAATTATTCAACGATATTTTTTCTCCTTACTGAATGATTGTAACAAGTAACGTTTATCCATTCAGGGCCCATTTGTAAGCAATTTACCTCAAGAATTTGGCAGCCGAAGTTCAAGCAGCTTTACTGGGCAAGTAAGAGACACTGTGTGTTTCTGTGTCGCCTCTGGATGAGCACAACTTGTTGAGTGAGGTTAGTAGTGCATATATTTGTGCTTATCAACTCGAAATGTGCTTCCTATGGATATTCTGTAATATTTACTTAAATCTAGCTGTTTCTGTTAAGGCTCCTGGCAGCAAGAACAATTACCCGAATTTTCATGGCTAACAAAGGCAAAACAGGACACTGGGCAGGGTCTGAATTGATTGTTTGAGGACTCGAGTACATGCAATATTTGTTTTGTGGTATTTATCTAATTTAGTTTACAATGTGGGACATTTTATTTATTTATTTTTAAAGCATGCCTCCCCCTCCTCCCCCCTTGTAAAGCTTGTGGTTCTATCCAGGATTCAAGTTACAAACTTTTGCTGTTTTGCTTCAGCCATGATTTTTTTATAAAAGTGTGGTTGGACTATTTTTACTTTAGAAAAAGAGTTGGTTTTCTCCCTTTTTTTTTTTTGCTGATAAATTGCAAATGGATGAAGGAAATTTGCTCAGACTTTCCCCACAAACGTTCTCCTTTGGGCAGAGATTAAACATGGGGAATTTCAGTCTAAAATGCAAATGCTTTGGACATTTATGAGAGTGGGAAAACAGGGGCCCATTATGAGAACTGCTTTGTGACTTTATTGGGGTGCTACTGGGAGCCAGCACTGCCCTGGGGCACTGAGAGCAGCATTCATGGCCTCAGTAGCCAGCCTTCACCCTTCTACATCCAGGCTGATGGAGGAGATGGGGAGCACCACGTCCTGGAGGTGGAGAGCTGGTTTCTGAAGCAAGATGTGCTCCTGTGGGTTATTTAATGTTTTCTGGCTGCATTCTGCTGATGTTTGGGCATCATGTATGGGTTGCTTTAGGAAGGTGAACACAGTTCACAGCTCCTTGCTTACGGGCTGCATGGTGCTTAAGTGAGAAGGTAAATATGACTCTTAAAGCTCCCAGTTTGGTGGAAGATGAAATAAAACATCGTGGTTTTCTTTTCCTATGGTACTCCCCCTTGCTCCTATGCCTGAACCTAGGGTGCGGCTGCTGCTGTTGCTTGGGAGCCCTTGCTGCCTGCAAGGGCCACATGGGAGGGCATGGGGTGGCTGCAAGTGCCTTTGAGGAGCCCTGGGAGGCCGCTGATGGGTTTAGGAAGGAGTAGGAGGGGGCTTGTGATGAGAGCTCCTCCGGGGAAATCCCCGCAGAGTCTGACAGCAGATTGGCACTGTGAAAAATTTACATCTCCTGCTGAGAACTCAATTTTCATAGAAGATAATCAGATGTGACCTGTGTAACAGAGTGATGTTTTTACAGGATGTTTTTTCTTCCTTTTTTTTTAATGTTTGCTCCTCTCTCTCTCAATTTCCATTTGGCGTCTTTGGCAGTTCCCGATGGTTGTATTTTGACAAGGATTCTCAAACCACTTGTAAACACTCCAGAGTGAGGACAAGGTGGGAACTACGGCATCTACCTCCAGTTATTAACATGATTTCAGGATGAAGTAGTTTGACCCCAGATCCTGGCTGCCTGGTCCTGTGAGGCTGGACTCATTTACTGCCATCCTGGAGGTTATCAGAGGGAGGTGTGTGGGAGAGGGAGAAAAGGGAAAGCAAGAGAAAGGGATGTAACAGGGCAGAAATGGTGCAGGCATCGGGGAAAAGTGTGGGAGTAGGGAGTATTGGAAGGCAACACCAGCAAAGCTGTGAGGGCAATCCTCTTCTTCCACCCACAGGCTCTCTTAAGCCCTCGCCTGTCAGTCAGCCCCTTATTTACATGAATACTAAATCCACTTGCAGCTTCTTTAAATAAAACAAGAACACGCACCTTCCTGTAGCGAAACATATTATAGCAGTTTGTCACAGCATCATCCAGTAGGTATTAATTCCCAAATCATTCTATGACATGTTTTATCATAAGTTATTAAAGAAGGTAGCTGCATTGGGCAATCATTTGATAAACTGAGCCATAATTTAATATGCTCCTCCGTCATATTAGTGAGGAACAAGATTTATTTTCTCAGTGTAACTTTAATTATGGATAGCACATGCAGGGGATTGAGCCGACTGAATCTTTAAGGTTAATGATGTCTCCTGCAGAGCACCTTGGGGTAAGGCATGGGATCTTCCCCGAGCTCCTGACTCACCTGCGGTTGGCATATCTGGCTCCAAGTAACAATATGACCCTGAGTTTTGGGCCTCAAAAAGGTGTTTGTGTTTTTCTAGTGAGATTTAGGGCATTCAGAATGCATTGCCAAGGTTGGCCAGATGCCTGGATGTGGTCCCCTCGGGGAAGCAGAGTGCTTCTGCCTCCCCTGACACTGCACAGGCAGAAGGAGGGATTTTCCCAACTGAGCAAGAGCATGTCCCTAAACCCATGCTTAGCTGAATAAGCAGAAGTTGCCTCACAATGGTTCTCATAGTCCCTTTTGTGGCCCGTTGGACTGAGCAAACTGGCAAAATCTGTGCTCTGCAAAGGCCACAGAAGTGTGTTTTCAGACAAGGATTGCTCATCGCACATCGCTGTTTGCTACAGAGAGTGGCAGCAACCTGGCTCCAGACCTGCTTCTCCCGAGGCTGGAGTCCCTCCCTGAGCCTTGGCTCTAGCAGTTGCTTTTAGCACTTTCACTGCAGATGCAAATTCTCCAAAATCACTGTGAACCAGAGGATCCACCACTGCTTTCTCAAAACACTGCTCTTTAGCCTCGGTGGCTGTTAGAGGACTTGGGAAGCACAAGGATATAGGCAAAGGAGTGTGGATATCTGCTTCTGCAGCCTGTGCTCCCTCAGACAGAGCCGGCTGTGAACCTGGCTTGTTGGGGTGCTGAAACAGAGCTCAGGGAGGTAGAAAATCCCCAAGGGAATGACCCAGGGGCTTCCAAAGAAGCTGAATATCTCCTCCCATTTGGGGGAGTAAATGACCCTCCTGGCGAATGCCACTATTAGGCTGGGAACTTGTCAGAAATCCTCACATTCCTGATTGCTGGTGCTTTCTTGCTCTTTTCCACGTCTTTATTTTTGGCTCTGGAAATTGTCTTTTAATTTCTGTGTCTTTGCTCTCAGGCCTTTCAACTCCAGCCCTATGCTTGCTTTCCCGGCTCCAGACATGGAGGGTGCAGGGAGAGGAACAGAGTGGGGTCACCCTCAAGGCATGGAAAGTTCCCTGGCTGCTATGGTGCTGATGCAGAGCCATGTGTTTCCCTGCCACCTCAGCGGGGAAAGCTCCAGGTGCAAAGGGATTTTTAGGAGAGGGTGGTGTCTGGGGGATGCCAGAGAAGCAGTGCAGCAAGAGGTCAGGATGCTTACAAGACCATTGCAAGCTGCAGAGAGAAACCAGCCCAATGCATCCTGCTGCTTCCTCCCTGCTGCCACCATGCCAAGCTTCCATGTTCATAATCACAAACAGGGAAAAAAATAATAATCCCTTATTAAACTAAATTACTAAGCAGTTTGGGATAGGGAGGGAATGCAGGAGAGAGGAGATGCTTAAACACATCAGGCTGATGTAATTTCTTTTAGTCAGGAGCAGAAGAAACACAATCCAGTTCTCTTCCCCCAACAGAACAAAGGGGAAAGTCTCCAAAGGGAGATTAGGAAAAGTGAAACAAAATAAAATCCAACCAAAAAACAACCACAAATGAGACAGGAGATGAACAAAAAAAAAAAAAAGGGAAGAAAAGAAAAAAGGAAAGACAAAACCATCATCCCCCTGAAGTGTCCCCTCTGTTGTGCATAACAGCTTCTCTCTCCCCCCACTTCCCCAGCACCAGTCAGGCTTACAGAGCCATAAAATAAGAGTTTGTGGTGTGTTCAATCGATTACTCCTCCTAATGCACTGTTTTTGGAGACAGGTAATTTATTTCAGACTCTACATGTCTACATGCAAAAAAACACAAAGAAAAAAATCCACTTTTTTCTCTTTCTTCACTTTTTGGTTTACAGTCCTTTTTTTTGCCCCTTTGCTCCCACCTCCCCCTTGCTTCCCCCTCTCAAGTCCCCCCAGACACAAAAGTTTCCCAGTGAAAGGTGCAGCCATTCCCACAGTGAAACCCAAGGCAGGTAATGACTTTCTCACCCCATCCATACTGCTCCAGAAACTGCTGCCTCACCAGCTGCATCCCTTTATTTTGGAGAGACAAGGGGGAGGGGGGAAGTGCCAGCCCCCTCTGATTCCCTCTCCTCCATGGCCTCCTCATAAAAAAAGGAGAAAGATATAAAGGGAGCAAGTGTTTGCAGAGATAGAGTTTCCATTAGACAGAGGGGCTGGGGAAGGAGCAGGTTCCTGAGCCCCCACTGTGCTCTCTGGGCTCGGCACGCAGGGTCCATGGGCAGGCAGGAAGGTTTGCCTGATGCTGCCAGCTCTGGGGAAAGTTGGAGCAGGATTGGGTTCCCACACTTCCCTAGGAAGCCCTGGCTGCCAACCCCAGGCGCTGGGGACAGAGGTCCTGAATCACTGCGCTGGGAGCAGCTCAGCCCCAGACCCGTGCGCTGCTGCACAGCCCCCGTCCAGCCGTGATGGCAGGGTTTGTTCTGGCTGCTCTCCCCAGCCCTCGGACAGCAACACCTTCCAACTGGTGTCTGGAGCAGGGAGAACCAGGTTTACAGCTCAGCAGCTGAAACAAAACAGCCAGCAGTGAGGTTTGCAGCGAGGTTTGCAGGGGATCTGCTTGGGGCTGCCTGGCCCTGTCTAAGGAGGATCAGTGCTCATAGCAGCCCAGTGCACACCATGTTAGGGCTCCTCTCCCTCTCCCAGCAAGCCCTTGAGCTGTGGGGCCTCTGCTCTGCCATAGTACTGTCCACTTGTCCCAAGGACAGGCTGGGGCCAGAAGCTCCAGCAACTGGTGGTGGTGATGGGACACACCAGTTCTTGCTCCCAAACCTCATCGCTCCCCTGGTAAACCATCTCTGCAGAGCCCCAGAAAATATAAGTGCAGACAAGCAGATCTGCAGGGCTGTAGGACACAATATGCTGGATTACTCCAGAAGGGTTTACATCCTAATGCACTCTGTCCTCTCAGGAGAAGAGGAGATTACCCATCACTGACAGCTTTACTGTAAAGCCCAGGCAGGTCTTTTGGACTGGAAGCTTCTTTTATCCCTTTTCTTATTATTTGCCTCTCCAAACCCAGGTGGATTTGGGAGCACAGAGCTGAGACCCCAGGCAGGGAAGTGCTGAGGATGCTCCATGGCACATGCAGGTGGACCCTGCACCCACAGACACAGGACAGTCTGAGGGGGTCAGACACCCTCCTGGGCTCCCTTCTGTACCCAGGGGCATGAAAACAGCTGCTCTGCACAGGGAGCAGAGTGTGTTGGCTTTAACAGGAGCTTACCAAACCTGAGCTTTAGGAAGGCCATTGGTGGGGCTGGCGGCTATTTGTTTCCTATTAGGGGGAGTGGGAGAGGTTTTTATCTCATCATGGAAAAGGCATTCTGAAGGGAAATAATAAATATCAGGGATCAGGGCGAAGGAAGAGGGAGGGTGTCGTTACTGAAAGACATAATCTGCCACCCAGCCAGCCCAACACTAGTGGGGCTTGTCAGTGAAATCCTTAGAGGATCAACCCCGGTCCAAGACAGAGATGAAGCCTGCTTGGATTTGAGGTGCTGCTAAGGCCTTATCTGCCCCACGGAGACGTCCTGGTCTGAGATGTGGGGCAGGCAGGAACCATTCTCCTTGTCTTCAGCTATAGGGTTTGCTCCTCCCACACTTGGACCTTCTCAGTCTTCCTTTGCCCCACTACTGCACACAAAGACAATATGCTGGGGTATGCACACTCTTCCTCCAGCTCCACAATCTGGGGGCCTGGCTTCCCCTCAATGTTTTGGAGGCTGAAAGGAATGGTGAAGACTCTTCCATTTAAAGAGCAGGTGCACATGTTCTCATCCCTTGTCCCGTGGCTCCTGGGCTGTGAACCCAAGCACGAGTGTGTTTGCTAACTGAGCAACCTGGGAGTAGAAGGAATATTTTGATCATGAAGTCTTCAATATATTTTCTGATGTCTCAGACTGAGGTCAAAGCCCATCTGCGCTCCCTCCCTGCTCTGGCTACTCCCACAGCCTGCCTGTCCTCCTCCAAAGGACTCCGCCAGGATCAAAGCCTGACGGAACCTTTTCCATATGCCCTGCTCCTCTCCAGTGGGCCCCTCGGCCAGGTGGCTTTTCCCAGCCTTCACACACTATCCGCAGACCTCCCACTTCTAAAAGAAGCACAATAAAGCTGGGCCAGAGAAGCAACTAAAAAGCAGCTCCCTTGTCATATCTCTTCATGGGCTACCCTAGAAAAGAGTGATGAAACCCAGTGAGTGTGGCACTGGGCTTGGCGTTTGGGTGACCATCACCCAGCTGGGCCATGCCATCCCTCTGCCCATGTGTCACACCATAGGCACATCCTTGTTACCATGAGTGATGGCAGTGGTGGAGCTCTTTTGGCCATGAAAGGTTTTTTTGGCAGAGCTTGGGCACATCCCCTTTTGGACACGTCCCCCTCAAGTGCCACCCAATGTCACCAAACTCCCCCCCATCTCCACACTGTCGCAGCAGAGCTGTCCCCAGCACATTGGACAGGGTTTGACCTGTGCCAGCAGCCACTTGGCATTTCATCAGGAGCTTAATTACTCTGGGTTTCAGGCGGGTAAACAACCTCCAAGCAGTGTTACTTAAGTGTTAAGCTGCTGAAGTTTTGGGAAATATATGCTCGTGCATCAGGCGCTTGCAAGACAAACCATCTCGTTGGGAATTTGGAGGAGAACAACAAAAATGATTAAGCGGCTGGAGGGGTTGACTTATGAAGAGAGATTAAAAGAGCTAAATCTGCCTAGCTGGGCTCGCCGACATCCACGGCAAGATATGATAACTATCTACAAGTATATGAAGGGCATAAATCACAGCTCGGGGGATTTGTAGGGGGCAACCCTGGGAGATTAACTGGGAGAAACAGACAGAAGCAGAGCACAGGAAAAAAAATAGTGCCTAGACAAGATCTGGTGAGGACTCCTGAGCTGGAGAAGGAGCTTGTGCTGGGAAAGGTGGGAGCTCCTGGCTGGAGCCTTCTGGCCTCAGGATCGGCATCCAGGGAGAGCTCTTGCAGCCAGGGAGGAGGCAGCACTCACTGGGATTGGGGTATTTGGGTCCCCTGTCAGCTTCTGAAAAGGCCTGGAAAGCTGAGCTGGGGACTTGGCAATGAAGGGGGTCCATGGATGTGTCAGTAAAATATGGCCCCAAGAAGGAGATCTCTGTGGTTTTTGGGCAGCTGCAGTGGAAGGGAGAGGTGGCATGGGCTTGGTGAAGCCACCCTGTTTCCTGTCATCCACAGCAAAGCAAAAGAAAACATAAACTGTGGAAATGAGGTTTTCTACACCCAGGTGCCAAATACAAGATGTGAGGTACCGTGGAAGCTGAGCATGTTAAAAGGTTGGAATTTTCTGTGCTGCAGGTTATGCTGGATCCAGCTTTATCTCCACTGGTCCTACTCACATGCAAACCTCGAAGCCTGGGCGAGGGCAGGGCACCGAGTGAAAGCAAGTGAAGGCTAGTGCCTTGGGGTGCACAGGACCACAATAAGGAGCATTACATCTCTGGCTGAGGAGTCCCCATTTAACTTGAAGCCATATGACAAGCTCTGGCAGGGCTGGAAGAAGCAGTGGGTAAAGCTGGGATGGTTTTGCCAGATTCAGTGGCAACTTGACTTTGAACAGTCTCACGTCTCTGCTGCTCAGGAGCCATCTGAGCTTCTGATGGGCTTCCTCATGGACTCTGCAAGACAGCTCATGTGCTTCTGAAACAACCGCATTGGCTCTGCCCGAGGCAGATTCCCACACAGTTACACAAGGATGCTGAGGAAGGAGCTGGCACCCTCTGATGTAGCCCCGAAGGATAAAGGGAATATTTCTGACAGCTTACAAGGATGCCTGGCTCCCACCCACCACTACTTTTGATTAGGTTTTAAAAATATTTAATCTGCACAATTTTACATTGGGATTTATCTCTATTCCTTCAGTAATCCCTCCTGCCTGGTGCACGGGTGAGCTGCAGTATCCCCATCACCACAGATGCCTGTCCCTGTCCTGCCCACACTCCTGCACTATGGACATCCAGCAGATTCACATGCGATGAGTACTGTAGGAGGAGACATGGGTCTGGTTGTGCCCACAGAGATGTGCAGGTCACGCTCAGAGTTTGTCGTCGGCATGCCAAGGCACTGGTCCTGTGGCAAGCCGAAATGAGTGGAAACTCCCTTCCACTGGCAGCGAAATCTGGATCAGTGTTGAGCTCAGAGAATAAATCACACCACATAATTCACTCAAGACTTTTCTACCTCCAGCAGTTCATAATTCTTCACGTGAAGCAGTGTTTGCATTTTCCGAAACCAGGAGAGCTCTGCGGGTTCCCTGCGACTGCATCCCTGGGTGGTTTTCCATTTGCTGATGGGACAAGTCAACAGATGACCATGTGCGCCTCCAAAACCTGGCTCCTGCAAGGGCTGGTGCTGGGATGGACCAGCCTTTGTCTAACTGGTTTATTTTCTCTAGCATTGTTTATTTCCTCTAACATCTGCACATAACAAAAGCAGAAAGAGACAAAGGAAAGCTGCCTAGTGGTGCTCAGGAAAATGAATCTCCTCTTCCCCACTCAGAGCATGGAGCTGGTTTTTGGCCCAGGCTGCAGCATCTTCTCCCCAGGGACCTGTGTGGTGGCTCTGCCTGGCGGGTTGTTCCCCTCTCACCACCCTGCACAGCCCCAGGTCCCTGCTCTCAGCCACCAGCCCAGCTCTGTG
>NW_009931308.1:152719-161779 GCF_000696875.1 Nestor notabilis | reverse complement strand
CCGCTGCGCTGAGCCACCAGCCGAGGTCTGCGGCGGCCAGCCAGGCCAGCTCAGCCCTTTCAATGGTAATTTCCTACGAGGAGCTCCCAGGTTTCTCATTTCTCTTCTTACCAGCCCAGTCTTTGGCTTACACTTGCAAATGACAAATTATGCTTTTGCCTCTAATTCCAGCTTCCCTGGCATCCTCAGTTGTAGCAGCCCTCTGCAGAAAGCAGCAGGTTCTTTGCAGCCAGCGGGTGGTAGGCTTTTCCTCTTCTCTCTGCTCCCTCCCCCCTGCCTTAATTGCAGCCCAACATGGGCTTTCGAGGTGTATTAAACATACAAATTATTCTGCAAAGCCTCATGAAGTGCTAGTTACCAAGGCCTCTAATGGGAAATGACAGTGCAACCAGAGAGGCTGTTAACGTCAAAGCATTGTCTGAAATCGCTCTGGCAACACGATCATTTTGTGGCGTGGTGCAAGGGGCCAGGCACCTCGACAGCCACGGTGTCACCCGGCCAGGTCTCCACCACTGGACCAGGGCTGCACAGGCACTGCTGGACCGGCGCACCGTTCTGGGACCTGCCAAGGATGAGAGGCTCTTGGCCAAAGGCTCCCCCAGCTGCACCTGCAATATTGCACTGAGCCCTGGAACGATCCTGATGGATTGGAGAGAGTTCAGAGGAGAACCAGGAACACAAGGAGCTGGAGGGCATGATTTATATGGCAAGTTTAAAAGGGCTGCATAATAGCAACAATAATAAGTGCTCAAAGCACATAGTGTTTTTCATCTTTGCACTCAAACGAAGCTAACACATACTACGCTCAACTGCATTAACAACTTAACTGCATCTCGTGCGGGAGCCGATAGCGGGAGCGACACGAGAACCATCTGCAGGTCTCCTTAGAGCCGAAGCGACGAGGAGGGAGGGGACCTGTTTCGGTTAGCCCAAGGGGCTGTAATGAGTAATATAAAGGCATGGAAACGAGAAAAGGAAAACGTAGGCTGAGTATCAGAGAAATTTTGCCATCAGGGCAGCACAGCAAATAGAGGATGAAGAATGGGGGTTCCAGGAGAATGGGTCTCCTTAGGGCATGCTGGTGTAGGATGGGTGGCCTGCGGCATTTCCCAGGGGCTGATGGAAGGAGACAGGCAAGGTCTGGATCTCGCTGGGTTTGCAGTGACTATTCAGAGGCAGCACCTATGGCAGTGTGAATGTGCGGCTGAACCTGGACTCATGGCTGATGCCCAGCCGCAGGGCCTGCACCATCAGCGTCCCAGACAGCCAAGCTCTCAGGATGCGTGTATGTGTTGTCCCCATCTCCTTGGCTCAGGGCTGTGTGAAGGATTAACATCTGTGGCTGTGGCCAGAGCCAGCACCACTAACTACTTCCTTTCAACATGGATTTCGGTACCAGCTCACCTGGGCAAGATGCTGAGGGCTGGGAAATCACTGCTGGAGCAAGAAGAGGGAGACCTTTTGTGCAAAGTGTCCCACGTCCTCCAAGGCCTCTTACTCTAAATTAACAGTTGTGAAGGAGTGCGCAAAGAGTTACGGAAACACAGACAGATTTAAAAGCAGGACCGTCTCTGCTGTGTCTTTCCACCAGCCCCCCCAGAGGGTCCTGAACCCCACAAGCAGTGCTCTCTGGCATGGCCCATGCTCTCCCAGGGTCACCTGTCCAGGGAATCTGCCTGTGAGACCCATCTGACTGAGGCTGGGACCCTTTGCTCTGCCCTCCAAATCCACTGCTGCCCCAGCCCCAGCCACGTCCCCTGAGCCCCTGCCCTCATCCTCATGCAGTGCTGTCCCGGCCCCTGCATACACCAGCCCCTTCCTCCCCTCTGCAGCATGGGCAGTGGGTGCCAGCAGGCAGGGATTGATTGCTCCGCTCCCAGCCTGCTCTCTGAAGGGGAAGAAGCCCAACAGTCTAAATATAGGCCAGCCTAACAAAGGCGAAGGCGGTGGGAGGGGTAGAAGTTTGTCAGGAAAATGTGCTCTCCATGGTTCAGCAATGGGTGGCTGCTTTCCCAAGGATCATGGAAGTGGACACAGAAAGTTCCTACCAACAATAATCCAACAAAACAGAAGGAAATAAAAAAAACCCCAACCTCATTTTACAAGCTCCCTCCTTTCCAGCTGCACAGAGGGCTGCGGGAGGAAGATAAATGCAGATCCAGCCAGAGGGGACCAGGGCATGGCTCAGGTTTGTAGGAAGATTTAGGGCCTTGAAGTTTAAAGGCAGGGCTTGATCATCACACAAGGAAAGAAAAATCTCTGGGAGTGGATATCACGTTAAACAATGTGCTGTAATAAGTGCTTTATGCTTTAGAGGAGGAGAGAGAACAGTGAAATCCCCTGTAAGAGCTAATTACTGCAAATTCCTTTTCAATAAAACAAGACAAAAAAATCCTCTCTTAACGGAAAAATCCATTTAAGGCTCAGATGAGGTAACTGAGGTTCAGGTCCTCGGCGCATCGTTAGTGGAAGTCAAATGGGCTTTCCTCCCAGCTTGACAAGACCAGACCAGCCTACTCTGAGGGAGCTGCTGGTGTGAAGCTGAGGTGTAGGGTTGTGGATCTGCAAGGGAAGGTGATCCCTAGGAACCAAAATCCCAGGGAAAAGACTTTCTGGTGCTCGTGGAGGAGGCCATGCTGAATATCAGGGTGAACCCCTTTCTTTTGACGTTGGATACAGGCTGGGGTTGGGATAACAGCCAGCTGCTTGCAGGTATCTCCACTCTGGGGTCCAGGAGACCTGGTCTCAGGACATGGTGGTCCCCATGGTGCCTCGTTAGTGGTGCGAGATGTTCTGTTGCACCACTGGCACAGTGCGATCACAAGCACTGGTGCTGGGAAGGGACAGCACGAGCTCCCCACCAGGTGGTACAAGGGTCCCCCAGCCCCAGTGACCTGGGTGCCCTGAGAGCCTCATACGACCTCCGTCGCCTCTTGCAGTCCAACCCAATTAAACTAAATGAAGAACTGAATTCAGAATGGGTTCGCCTCTGTCCCTGATACTCTGTATTTCCCTGTGATTTGAAATGGGGCCAGTTTGGTGGATTTCTTGCACATGGGAGCAATATATTGAATTACATGTATGTCCAGTGCTTAGGAGAGATACATTTCTTTTCCACATGTTCATGCAGCTGCGTGACCCCAGGAAACCCAACAGTGGGGTCTGTCTTCGAAGACAAATAGGGATTGTTTTTTGTGTGTGTGTAAATGCTCCCTCCCCCTCCGTTCTCCTCAGCCTGTGTGTGTGTGCGCATGTATGAATTCTTCCCCACCGCACACATTCATATCCTACTGAAGCCAAACAGCATAAACACAGGATATTTATTCACCTCAAACCCACAGGGTGGAAATGCAGCGTTGGAGGGGTGACCAGTGGCCCCTTGGCCAGGAGACCTGCCTGCTGCCTGGCCTCGACTGCCTGGGAAGGGGTGGGAGGCTCCTGGTAGGAGATGACAGACAAACCTGCAGGCAGGCAGGTCTGCAGCGGAGTTCTCTGTGCCACCTTGACCACATGGTCACCCAGCCACTGCTCCCCTCCCTCTTGTCACCCATGCCTGATGCTTCCCTTATGCTGGGGTAGGCAGAGGGGGAATGGGAAGAGTAGGGATGCGGGATACTCTTGGCAGCAGGATGCTTTCGGCAGTGGTACCCCCCAGCACTCCCTCATCAAGGGCTGCCTGCCCACATCCTTAGCTGGGAGCGCAGGTTTGGCTCATCATCCATGACCTGTGGGGACCTGCCAGCGCAGCCCACGGGAACGGGACCCAGTCCAGTGGAAAAGGAAGGAGAAACCCATGTTGTATAAATCAACTTGGGAGTGACTGTGGTGTGTCTCAGCTGCTGGCATTCAAAGGGACCTGTCCTTTTCATCCCCCATGCTGTCACTCAGCATCCCACAGGCCATCCAGAAAGGAAGGAGGCTTTGTTGATAAGATCTGGGGCTTGTAAGAAAATAAAAGCAGAGGGTGGAATGGATTTCTTTCTTGTTCCTTTTTTTTTTTGTTTTGTTTTGTTTTAAAGAAAAATATAGGGTAAAGAAAAATGTTTATAGGGTAGAAACCTGTTTGATGTGGAGTATTGCTACCCAAACACATCATTCCCAAGTAGCACGCCTGGCTGCATGCTGAAATCTAGATCTGTAACAGCATCTTTGCAAGCTCACTTCCCAAGCACGGACTCGGAGCAAACTTTGGTGAAACCTGGGGCTGGTACTTGAGCCTCCTGTGGAAATCAAACACTGCTGGACTCCAGTGCCAGCTCTGGAGCAATCCAAGGTCAAGGATCACATGTGCCCCTGGGTCCTGTTCCCAGCTCCCGACAGGTACCGAGCTCCAGCTAAAGCTCCTTAGCCCTGTGGTTATCTAACAGCCACTCAGCATCCCCTGCCAAGCCCTGGTGAGGCTGCTGTGGTCCTGGTCAGAGCACGGGGCAAGGAGGGCAGGTATCACTCCAGCCCGGGCAAGGGACCTTACACTGCTCAGCAGCCCTGGGGATGGCCTGGGACTAATGGGATTAACTCCCGAGCTTTCAGAGCTGCTGGAGGAGGAGCCTCCCCGACCACGTTATCGCTGGCACAGCGCTTGTAGTGCTTGTCTATAAATAGGAGTTTTAAAGCAAGGCAATTAATCATGGTGCACGCTACTGTCTGGATGGGCTTATATTGGTTTAACAGCATGGATGTGAGTCCAGCATCTACTGCGAGATTTACAAGCTCAGCCTACACAGACAGACATGAGTTTAAGGCTCCTTCCAAGTGTCTTTTTGAGGATGTAGTGTGAGTGTGGGTTATTCTGGTTTAACAAGTTACCCCACATCAGCTGAGCTGTGCTAACTCGCTGCACGATGCACCAAGCCTGTTGCAGCTTGGGCAGCCGAAGGCAAGCAGACAAGACACTGGCACAGTTTACCTGCTTAATCTGGCATTTGCAGCAGGCTCAGGGTCTACACAGGATTCTGTGTCATCATAAAGCTGATGAGCAGAACTATTATAAGCAGAGATCCACCCTGCCCTCTCTAAATCTGGGCAGTTGTGACTGGGGACCTGACCCCTGAGCATTCTGCAAGCCACAAACCTTTGTCCAAACCCTGCACCTTACCAATACTCCTTTTGTCTCCTGAGCAAGGAAAGGGTTGGTTCCTGACCCTAACCAAAGGAGTGGCAGTGATTTCCCCTCTGTTCAACCCTGTCGATGCTGCCTTCAGGGCCATCTTTGTCCCCAGAATGGACAGAAGCCGGTTGTGCAAAATGTCCCTCTTGCAAAGCAGTGTGTGTGTGTAGTCCAGCTATGTCTGCATGCCGGGGAAGGTGCCACCAGGCTGCATGGACCCTCCAACAGGTACTGTCTCCCTCTCTGCACTACCCATAGGTGAGCTGACTGCTGTAAGTGGTGTGCGTATTTGAGGAGATGATGAGAGAGCCTCTGCTTGTGACTGGCCAGGCTTTGGGGATGCTTTTCCCTTCGTTGGAGCTAGTGGCAGCCATGCTGGGCCCATCCTGGTGGGAAGCCGCTGCTAGCTGATGGTACAGGGAGAGCCATATTGGTTTCAGTCTGTTCTGCAAAACACTAACCAGCATGTGCAATCTGTGATCTGAGACGAGAAATGCTTGACGAGAAATGCTAATTGTGTGAGAAGGACCTGCCAACAGCCCACAGTATTCAGTGTGAAGGGGGTTTATTAGTATTATTACTATTGTTCTGGCAGCTGCAGAACAGCCAGCCTGGTTCACCACGGCTGAGGAACGCGAGCAGGGCGCAGGAAAGGGTTCTCCTTGCCAGGATCTCCCTGTAGCCACAGGGCCGGTGTGGGAGGAGGATGGGACCGCGCTCAGTGCTCTGCGGCTGCCTGCACCCAGTCACTCGCCCCGGGAGAGATCCTGCCCGCTCTCCCCGTACCTGTGTTGTAGGGGATGGGCGGACACAGCGTTTCTCCTTGGGCTGAAAGTGTCAGTTTTGCATAAAATATGAAGTGAAAATCCCTCCCCTTTCATTTACTGCCTTGTCTGCCAGCACCTGCCAGTGCCCGTGCCTGCATCCCACTGCTTCCCATCCTGGCAAGGGGCACCAGGCACTGGGGAGCAGGGGCTGTCCTCGCTGGCTGCCGGGTCTCCAGGACAGGGATGCTCAGGCAGATACACGGACCCCACCACGCCGGGGGGACCTCCCCTGTGGCAAGCAGTGAACGTAGGAAATGGGGTTTGTATCTTCTCTGCAGCTATCCCCAGCGAGGGGCTGGTGTCTGCCTGCCGGGGCACTTTGCAGGATCCTGCCTGCTGGGGATGGGGAGGGCAGAGAGGAAGGCGAGGGGAGACATGGGGGGGAGGATTTCTTTGCTGAGCTCTAAACAGCACCAGGAGAAGAGATTCCTTCAATTCCCAGTGATCCAACTGAGCTGAAAAAAGCTAGAGGTAGAAACGATGACTCTGGCTGGATTTAAAATGAGAGCAAAACCTGCACATGGTGTGAAATCATGGTGGCTTTCCTGTTCTTTGTAGGAGAATATCAAGGATCTGTTTTGCAAAATCATCCTGACTTCTCACCTGTGAGCCTGGGAAAAAAGCAGGAACATTGATGGATTCACTGTTTCTCTTTCTGCTCTGGCCTTGCTAATTTGCAGAAAAGGAACCAGATAAAGTTTGATAACTTTGAAACAGAAAGAGAGAAAGACGTCCCAGGCAGCCAGCTCCTAATACTCCCCCTCCTGTTCCAGAGAATAAATGAAGTGCTCTTCATTCCCGACTCGTCTGCCACCCTCCACTGAGTCTGTCATGGACTCATCTGTGTATAAATTAGCTTTTCACAGTAATGCCATGTAAAATTATTTCTGTCATCCTTTTATCTGACCAGTTTATCTCATCAGCTTGTCAGTCTTAATTCTCCAACCGTTCTTTCCTCTCCGTGGCAGAAGCCACCTGAGCTGCCCCAGCTCCTTCAGCGGCAGCTCTTGGGGCGTTTAACAGGGTGGCAAACATCTACCCACACAGCAATGCCTGCTGCAGCTGGCCAAATGAAAAGTTTCACAACATGCCTGTCTGCTGGCACGATGGAGAGAAGCGGCACAAAGACTGCCATTTTCAGGCCGTTATTTATTGTTCCGACTTAGGCAATGGCATTTATCGGGATTGGCACGTGGTAGGTGACACACTGTTTGGTGTCTGAGACGGGCTGCACGTGGTCACATTGGTTGCGTGGTATTTTCCCCTGACAGTAACATTTTTGCATTCCGGCTTCTTCTGCGAAGGCTTATGGAAAAAGCATTTCTATTGTCTGGGACTCTTTGTGCTTGCTTGCATGAGTGCTGCTGGAAAGGGAACCCAAAGGGGATGCAGCTGGAATATATTAATTAGAGATTCCAGATGAATAGTCACCCAAGTCCTTTCACCACCTTGTCTCAGCTCTGCATGTCCTGCAGCTTTCGCTGCGGGCGGGAGGAAGACACATGCCCCCTGTGCCCGCTGTGAGGGCCAGGATGCAGGATGTGGCTCCTGGTAAGGGTACGAGTACCCCAAGGGATGGCCACCCCACACCTGAGCACCCAGGAGCTGACTCCGAGCAACTCCTTTAGAGCAACACTGCACCCACAGCCCTGTCCTCACCCACTGCACCTACACCAAGGCTTCTGTCCCATTGCCCAAATTCCTCCTGCCAGAGTGGTGGACCCTTTCCCGCAGCATCCTTCCCCTCCTTCTTTCCCGTCACCTCTGGGTTTTCTCTGCTATCTGTAAAGCTGTAGGGCTGGAAAATGCCTTTATTCCAGAAAATCAGAGGGACAGTCCCCCCTCCTCCCTGGAGGCACATGTGGTGCTCTACCATGGCACCGAGTGCTTGTGTGGCTCTGTGGTGTCCCCTCCCTTCCCTGGTGTCCCACCCTGCTCCTCCGACCTGCTCCCTGATGCCTGCACCCTCAAGCTGTGCACCTCCTGCCACCATCTCCCTCCCATGTGCTGCTGTTCTTTGATTTTTAGCAGTTGGTTGTGACTACCGGTTCCCCACATTGTTATCTGTTCTCTTTCGCTCAAAGAAATATTGTGGGTTGTAATTCTGTCTGCTACATCTTGTGAATATTTCTGGACTCTGAAGTTTCCCGGCTCCAGATGTTCTGGCCAGACCAGAGGAAAAAACCCAAAAAACCTCAGCATTAATAAAAACCTTTTGAAAATAAAAAGTCGTATTGCGCAGTAGTGACATCATATCCGTGAAATATGACCTTATGATGTCACAGCTGTGAAATGAAGGATGATTGTTTCTTTTTGGCAAATGCCGCCTGTTTGGGCCAGACCTGTTAAATAAATGCACATGTACTATAAATATGTATATTAAACCCAGAAGTTGTGAATGCTGCCTTGTGGTCACCTGGGTCAGGAAACCTGATGGAGAGAGCTGGTGATGGGGCAGACTTGGGAAAGGCGTTCTCACCCTGCTCACACAGACATTGAGCACCACTGTGGGTTTACTTTGCTCCCCTTCAAGCACTCGCTTGGGGTTGCTGATGGGAACAGACTTTGCAAGGCTGTTGTTCCGAGCCAGGATGGTATGTGGATGGCTCCATGCTGGTCAGCAGAAATGGCCTGGGGACCTCTGTGGTTCTAATGGTCCCACTGCCCGGTGGAACCAACCATCCCCAGCCCACAGCTTGCACAACCGTTCGTGCCAGGCACTGTTGGAAAATACCCCCAACAAACCACTTACACCTCAAAGCCTACAGATTCAGTTACTCTCCTCATTACCTTAACAAGATTGGCTGCAAACATTACTGGCTTGGCTATCTTCTCTTACGCAATATATTTAAGCTATTTGAAGCAACAGTCTATAAAATATCTGCATTGAACTGCCCAGCGCCCCTAATCTTGAAACTCCCTGGCACTGCAGCAATGCAGTCTCTATTACACGTGTGCTTTCCTCACCCATATATCTATTTTACATGTGTGTGCAGTCCCCTTTATGAAGCAACATCTTGCCATGCCATGGAAGAGGTCTATTTTTTCCATATGGGCTGTGCTGACAGTGTCAGGCCTTTAGTTTAAGCTCCCAGCATGCTTTTTTAATTTGTCCTTTCCTCTTTC